>NC_069002.1:4558954-4570882 GCF_001194135.2 Octopus bimaculoides | reverse complement strand
TATATATATATATATATATATATATATATATATATATATATATATATATGTATATATATATATGTATATATATATATATGTATATGTATGTATATATCTATGTATATATGCATGTATGTATATATGTATATTTATATATGTATATATATATATATACAAAGAGACAGACAGACAGAAAGTGAGAGAAAAACAATGAATATGTGTTTGTATATATGTATGTATGTTTATGTGTTTGTGCATTTGTGAATGTGTGTGTTTTTGTGTGTGTGAACGTCTATAACACAAGATCAACAGGGCGAGTAATCTAATTTTCAATCTTCCTAATATTTTTTGAATATTAAATTATTAAATCATATTTTAAGTTAAATATTTATTTTTCTTTTGGAAACTAGTATTCATAGCATAAGTACTTAGCATAAGCACTCAGAAATTTGCTGAAAGTTAAATCTTAGTTTATGCATGGCTTATTCCTGGATATTACACATGCTGTAATATCAAAAAATATCAACAAGGAGTTTTGTTGGTCTCTCGTTCAACTGCGCCCCACACAGAATAGTCAAGGGGTTTGCAGTCTGGGGAGTTAGGTGGCCAGATGTTAGGGGTGATGTGGTTGCAGAAATTGTCTGACAGCCATGACTGGGTTCTCCTGCTTGTGTGGCATGGTGCAGAGTCCTGTTGCCAGACATAGGGTCTTCCAGCAGCCACCCTCTTGACCCAGGGCAGCACTACCTCATACAAGCACTTGATGTATGCCACCGTGTTGAGTGTGAGGCCGTGTGGGAAGATGAATGGGGGCATAATGTCGCCATCACTAGTGAGTATTCCAAACACCATGATGTTAACTGGATGTTTGATTTTTATCACTCTTGGTATATGCTCTCAGATTGCACTGTCCTCAGATTGACACCCAAACACTCCGAAATGTTCATATTAGAGCTTCCGGCGCGAATACCAAGCAGTACCACGTGTCATTTCCAAATTTCTGGCATAGTGAATTGCGTCACGGTTGTGTTTTTCTCACAGACGGTGCCCAACTGGCCCTACTATACTGTATAGTTGACAAAATCAAAAACAAACCATGCGCATGCGCTAAATTAAAACTATAAAATGGCGACATTTTCCATGACACAACTAGGCTTTGTATGTGTGTAAATATGTTAATGTGTCAGTGTTATGCATTTGTGTGTGTGTGTGTGTGTGTGTGTGTGTGTGTTAGTATATGTAAATGTGTGTGTGTGTATGTATGCGTTTATATGACACAACTGAGCTTTGTGTGTAATTATATGTATATGTGTGTATGTATGTGTATGTATGCATTTATACGACACAACTGAGCTTTGCATGTATGTTAATATGTGTACGAGTGTGTATGTATGTAAGTACTTATGTATACAGGTATGTTAATGAGTGTCTACAAGTAATTATGTATGTTAGCACGTTTGTGTATGTATGTATGTTGTATGTGTCATGACTGGGTTATCTTGCTTGTATGGCATGGTACAAAGTAAGCTAATGCGTGCTTGTGTGAGTGCGTGTATGTATGTACTTGTATGACACAACTGAACTTCATATGTCTTTACAATGTATGTGTGTACATTTTGTTGTTTAGAATATGCCTCTCTGTAAGACTGTGTGGCTGTGCGCGCGCCCGTGTTTGTGCGTTTGTATTAAGGCTATGTGTGTGTATAGAAGTATATGTGTGAGTGTGTGGTGAAACCCTGATATACGATATTTACTTAATTTTCGTTTGTTGGTTTCTGTCTTAATGAACATTCCATATCAACTTGCACAATCTAATTAACTCCAGTGAGGTACTGGACTGCTTCTGACCTACATATTAGGGACACACAGACACACGTAATGACATGCAAAAACAAAAATTAAAAAAAAACTCGCACTGCACACAGACTCACGCGCGTACACACACATACACACACACACACACACACACACACACACACACACACACACACACACACACACACACACACACGATGCACATCGCACATCTTTATCTTATTATCATTTATCTTGTATTTGTCTCAGTCATTAGACTGCGACCATGCTGGGGTATCTTCAAAAATTTTTAGTCAAATGGATCAACCTCAGTACCTATTATTTTTAAGCCTGGTACTTATTGTATAGTTATCTTTTGCTGAACCGCTAAGTTATGGGGACGTAAACACAGGCTGTCAAGAAATGGTGGGGAACTAACACACGCACAGACATTGGTCCTGTCGGTCTCTTTAACTGAGCTGTTGAGTTACGGGGACGTAAACAAACAAAACAAACCAACACCGGTTGTCAACATATATATATATATTGAGACACAAAACAGAGAAAACACAGAGAAGGAGAGACACAGGCAGAAAAATAGAGAAACAGACGAACAGACAGAGTAAGTTAATAAAAAGGATGTCAGAATTTACGATCCCCTTATTTCAGGTATCAGAATTCAACAACCGCAAGGAGTTTACGAGGTAAAAGAGCTGGCAAGAGTTTATCGCTAGTTTAAGATAACGATGCAAGCGCCACCCTGCGACATGTATGTTTTATCAACGATTTTGTTAAAAATAATAAGCATGGGTTATCTTTCGCAACCTACCGAACATAACTTACTCAGTCTCCCACCATCATCCCCACCTTTTCCTCACCTTCTTCTCCTATCCCTAAATTAAGTGCATATATATGTATGTATGTGTGTGCGTGTATGTATGCATATATATGTATATATATATGTGCATATGTATATATATATATGCGTGTATATGTATATATATGTGTGTGTGTATGTATGAATATATATGTATATATATATATATATATATATATATATATATATATATATATATATATATATATATATATGTACGTGTATATGTATATATATGTGTGTGTATATGTATGCATGAATATGTCTTTCGTGATATGCACAGACACACACGTATGTGTTTGTATGTACTTGCATCTATTTGAAAGCGCATATACATAACAAATTCCAGTATTTAAGCAATTTCATGTTTATACTTGTATATGATGAGATGTTACGATCGTTGTCTTTATGAATTAATCCTTAGATTCCTTTCAATAAAACAAAAATCCTATTTCTAATAAAACACCAAAATTTGCATCGCTAGAAACTACAAATAATGATAAGGTGGTACACAATGGTATTTAGTAAGGTTTTGGATATTTACTCTCCTTCGATTACTAAATCAATTCGCTGTGTGCGCACTTGATACTCACTTTTTGTGCCTGAAAAGCCCAGCTTTTCGTGACTTTCATGTAGCTATGAAGTAATGGAGCTAATTTCACCATTAATTTATTGGTATAGATGCGGATTTGTATTTCTTAGCACAAATTCTCTATGTAGGTATGTATGTATGTTTGTATGTATGTATGTATATTTGTATGTATGTATGTTTGTTTGTATGTATGTATGTATATATGTATGCATGTATGTAGGTATATACATGGTTCTATTTTCTCTTCAGCGTTAATTTTGACTGGCAACTTCCTTACATACATACATACATACATACATACATATATATATATATATATATATATATATATATACACCCCACCATATATATGTGTATGTATGTTATTGTGTTTGAATATATATGTGTGTATGCGTATGTATACGACGGGTATTCTCACAGTGTCCGTCTATGAAATTCACTCACCAGGCACCGGTCGGCCTAGGATTGTAGTAGAAAACACTTATCCAAGGCTCTGCATAGCGGGGCTGAACTCGAGACCATGGGGTTGCAAATCGACATTTTTAGCAACACAACAACCATACCTGCGCCTATTACAGGTGCAAATTTTAAACAGCCAAATAAATAAATAAACATAATAAGTTAAGATAAAATTTAAAACCACAACAAATCTACGGATCAATATCGAACTCCGTACGTGTCGCTTGCCGATTGACACCGACAGCAAAATACATAGGCTCAAGTCTCGTCGGCGGAAGCCTGTTTTTTTTTTGCCTCAAGTTTTCATCACCGTCTCTCAGATACGATGTTTAATAATGTTTAATATCAGTGTAATAGTTTTATCAAGTCACCATTTTGCCGATGTAGCCTCGTTTCTGTTTTAAATTAGAATTAAGGATAATGTTTGCCCTACTGAATAAGTTTAGTTTAGTTAATTAGCAATGATGGTCTTTTAATTGAAAATGGAGTCAGGAAGTACCCCAGAGCTAACCTCATCGTCGTATTTAACTTGCCAAATAAATAAAAAAATAAATTAAAAAATCAAACCTTCGCTCATATTCTTTCACTGACGCCTCCCCGACCACCTTGTTTTTACGCCATGTTTTTTTTTTATGTTTCCTTTCCTTTTTTTATATGCTGCTTATTTGTTTTTGTTTTTATGAAACGGGAGTAGGGAAGAGGTGATTCTTTTTCGTTTTCGTTTTCTTTCTTTTCTCCTTCCGTTCTTCTTTGCTTTCCTTCCAATACACACACACACACACACACACACACACACGTATATATATGCCTGTGTATATACATACCGTGCACCCACACACACATAAGTATATATATGTACATATATGTACATACCTATATATATATATATATATATATACATATATGTGTGTGTGTGTGTGTGTGTGTGTGTGTGTGTGTGTGTGTGTGTGTGTGTGTACATACAAATAAAACAAACGAATACACATCATGCAAAACACGCACAAACACATACACACAAACACACACATACACATGCATAAACGCAACGGAGTAACGGAATCTGTTGTGGTGAGCAAAAATATCTGGCGCCACGCAGATAAGATCCTTTACGTTTCCAAGTTCAAATCCCATCGGGGGTTGACTTTGATTGCCCCAGTTTCTTTAATCTGTTCTTATTCAAATCCCAATAGGGGTCCATTTTTCCCTTTTCATCTTTCCGGGTTCAATAAAATGTGTACCAATCAAGTACTCAAGTACGGAGTACTTTACACCAGCTCTCTGCTATAATTTAGAGGATTTTTGTCTCTGTTACACATCCTTATTTATTCAAGCAACAAGAGATTGTCTACACGTTGCTTAACATGCTAGAAATAGCAGACAAATGTCTCATAAAGCACGTCTTCTTTATAATTACACCATGTAACAAAAATAAAAAAGATTTTTTTTTTGTCTTTGGTCAGAAAATTTTATTTCCTATTTGCTTTTATTCAGAAATCAAAGGAAATCACAACTATTTCTTTCAAACTTTGCTTTTGTGACCTGAACATCAATGTTTTGAAACTGACCTATTTTCCATTACACTTCAGACAGATTCAGCTCTGAGTTGCTCAAGCACATTAGCTCACTCTCTCTCTCCCCATCAAATCGACGTTACCTGAACAGGTGCACCGTGTACCACACATCAGGTGTGTCAAAGTGATGGTCGAGCAACGTGAGATGAAGTGTTTTGCTCAAGAACACAACGCACCACCCGGACTAGGAATTGAAACCACGATCTCGCGGCGATCGTGAGTGCAATGCCCTAACCACTAAGCCATGAGTCTTCACGATAATGATGATAGTGGTGGTGGTGGTGGTGGTGGTGGTGGTGGAGGTAGTAATAGTAGCAGTGGTGGTTGTCGTAGCAGCAGCCATGAAATGTTACATTGAATGATGATGGCTAGATATTCAGTTTAAGAAAGTCACAGATGTAGTTTGTTCCCTTCTTGTCCGCACACACGGATATGACTGAAATTGAAATATGTTCCCGTATCTCAAAACTATTACATTGACTCGAGAGAAAATTTGGCATTGAATATACACTATGGAGACTCATAGCATCATCTGTAGAAAAAAAAAATCTAATAATGACTTCCGTTTCAGTGAACCAAGAACTTTTTCCGAATATTCATTTTAGAAATATTCGTTAAATGTTTCCAAATACTTTTTTGTTTTGTTTTGTTTTGTTTTTCTCCGCAAAACAAGAGGAAATTCATCATTGTTTTTAAAATAACCTTTCATAATTCTTGAAATATTTTAATTTACATCCAGACCACACCAAAATGATGAGAAAACAATTTTTGGGGAAGTCTATCCGTGATTATGAAGAAGATAAATGATCTTATTCAAAATGAAAGAAAATATATATCGTTTTTAATTACTTTTGTTTTATGAAAATAGCCAACAAGAAATTAATTTATGTATATACGTGTAAAGATGTAGATATATATATATATATGCGTATTGTATATATGTATGTATGTATGTATGTACGTATAC
This sequence comes from Octopus bimaculoides, assembly GCF_001194135.2. NCBI lineage: Eukaryota > Metazoa > Mollusca > Cephalopoda > Octopoda > Octopodidae > Octopus > Octopus bimaculoides. The sequence continues at coordinate 4,564,640 of NC_069002.1, read as the reverse complement.
ACAAATATATACATACATATAGGAAAATATAGGAAAATGTGTTGTTGAAAATGCACCTAAATTTCAAAAACTCGTAAATGTTTAAAATACATTTATTTACACATGTACCAAACTAGTTTCAACAATATGCGAATATATAGATATGATGATGGCTGTCTACTTTTTAATAGAAGATGCTTGCTCAAGGTGCCACACACACGCACACATGTGTGTGTGTATATATATATATATATATATATATATATATATATATGTGTGTGTGTGTGTGTGTGTGTGTGTGTATATATATATATATGTGAGTATATTATATATATATATATGTATGCATATATCTTTCTGTCTATCTGTCTGTCTGTCTCTGTCTGTTTTCTCTCTCTCTCTCTCTCTCTCTCTCTCTCTCCCTCTCTCTCTCTCTCTCTCTCTATCTATCTATCTATCTATCTATGAATCTGTCTATCTATCTATGAATCTATTTATCTTTCTCTTTATATATATATATATGTCTATAAAGTATACACATTCTTTGTGTTAGTTATTCCACACACTCACACATACTTATATATACGTGATGTGTATATGTCTGTTCCTGCGTGCGCGTTTGTGTGTGCGTGTGTTCGCACATATATAGCATAACTTTGTCAAATGCAAATATTTCCCAGATAGTATGGCGAGCGGCCAAGATAAGTAGCATTTTATGAAGCGTAAATATGATTGTGTGAGGAGAACTTCTGGTAGGATCCATTTTTATGTTTCCAGTTCTGATACACTGAAGCGGTATTTAGATGAGGCATCCGCCAAATACAAAAGCAGTACTATATATTCTAGGACATAATATGAAAGCAACAATTTCGAAAATATAATGATATTACACCAGTGGTTTTCAACCGGGGTCTATATGATCCCTAGGGGTCCATCAACGCATTTTGCTTTAGATGTATTTATTGCAGGAAACAGCTAGGTTTCTTTCCCCAATATTTTACATTGTTCAATCTACGACAAGTTAAGGTGTGGAAAAGAAAATAGGAATTTTGAAAGAAGGTTCTACAAAACTAGCTTTTAAACATCCAATGGCTAAGGGGGTCCACCAGAATAGTAATTAAAGGGGTCCGTAGATAAAAAAAATGGTCGAGATCCCCTGCTTTAGATGTATGTATTGGTATGTATTGTAAGAAACAGTTTTTTTCTCTACCATTTTACATAGTTCAACCTACACAAGTTAATGGGTGGAAAACAAAGAAATCTTGAAAGAAGTTTCTATAAAACTAGTTTTTAAACATCGAATGATTGTAAGGGTCCACCAGACTAAAATGGTAATTACAGGGGTCCATGGGCTAAAAATGGTTGAGAAGAACGTGTGTTATCAATGTTACGATGCCAAATGTAGGATATCAAATGGGTGATGTGTAAGATACGATAATGAAGATACAATATTTAGCGTTTGATAACAACGGCTCAATACTGATTTCAAATTTTAGCAGCAGGTCAACAAATTTTGGGGAGGGTTTAAGTCGATTACATCGAACCCCGTGATCAACTGGAACTTATTTTATCGATAATAAGGCATTAAGACAATATGACCCTCCCCAGACACAACATACTTTTTTCATATAACTCCTAATAATATTTAATTATAAAAATATAATGGGACTTTTTAAACATAGCACAAAAAAATGGTTTAGTGTATTATTTGGGGGTGAATTCGCTGCCATTTCTAACTAACTGAACGACCTCATGGATGCGCTTTTCGATCGTAATGTTACTAGCTGTTTGGCATGTGGCGCCCCCTACAGGGAAGATCGGAAACAATGATGGGATATACAAGGTTTAAAATAATATAAATATGTCCCACCAACGTTCCATCGGTTTATTTTCTTTTGGTAGCCCCCTCCACCCGACCACCTCCTTTCTGTCTGTGTGTCTGTCCATCTGTCAATAGCTGTTGGTCTATCTATCTATCTATCTATCTATCTATCTATCTATCTATCTATCTATCTATCTGTCTGTCTGTCTGTCTGTCTGTCTGTCTGTCTGTCTGTCCATCTATCTATCCATCCATCCATCCATCTGTCTGTTTGTCTGCCTGCCTGTTTGTATGACTGTCTGGCTATCTATCTGTCTGTCTGTCTATCTATCTATCTATCTATCTATCTATCTATCTATCTATCTATCTATCTATCCATCCATCCATCTATGTATCTATCTATCTTTGTCTATATCATACATACATGCATATCTAGAGACATATATACATACATACGTATGTATGTATCAATGTATTTATCTGCCTCTATTCACAGACATGCACATATGCATACATACATATTATGTATGTACCTATCCCTTTGTCTATCTGTCTATCTCTATCCATCTACATATATATAGATATAGATATATATATCTGTGTGTGTGTGTGTGTGTGTGTGTCCAACCCCATAGCCATCACTCACTAGCAAGTATGTCTTGGTAACATATTACCATAGACGCCTATGTAGTCGCCAGCCGATATACACACCGTCTGTAATAGTAATTGTGGAGTGAATCTAATAATAATGAAACGATTAAGTCTTCCTTGATATTTACGAAAGAAATTTGTTAATTGTTTTCAGTAGATTTCAACAATAGAATGCATTTGAAATTACGGATATTTTTAATGGTGTTCGGAATTTGAGGGTCCCATTGACTGTTGTTCAAACCAATGTAAAACATGAAAAGCTCGTATTCGAACCGTTTCTCTCTTCCTCCTCTTCCACCTACCACTTCTAGTTGACCGCTGCACACCCTAACAACCACCCACAACACACATGAGCTCACGCACGCACACACACACACACACACACACACACACACACACACACACACACCACGGCTTGTACTGTTTCCTTCTCCTTGCATCTTCTCACATAATACTCTTTTCGTTCCTCCCTCATTTCCGTCTACCATTTTCCTTCTTCTCTTCAGCATGTGCGTATAAACGTCTTGCTTTTTACCTTCTTGATCTGATGAGCTATGTCATCTTCTTGGGTTGTACTATCTTCTCAGATGCATTTTGCCACCTTCACACTCATTACCAATTCCTCAATCCTTTTACCAATTTACATTCCCAAATTTTGGGGCATTATATCCCCAAATACTTTTCTTCTGATCTCAGAATTCGAACATTTTTCTTTTTATTTCTTTCGTTTTCGAATTTTACCATAAACCTTCTCCACTTATATATATATATATATATATATATATAACGTTTCGGACGTTAGCTCTTCATCAGAAGAGTAGAAAAAAACAGTCATAGGGAGGGTGTGAAAGAGAAAAAGTAGATGTATAAAATAGAAAAAGATTGAGGAGAGACACAGAAGAAAGGAGAAAGATTAAGAATCGGTGTGGGGATATGATGTTCTTAGGCAGGATTAAGAACGGAAGAAGACGCAGATGTGCGGATGCATAATACATAGTGCATTTGCGTCTTGAAACGGGTATGCATGTGTGTGTGTGTGTGTGTTTTGTATCTGTGTATTGGCCCCACCGCTTGACAAACCGTGTTGCGTGTTTTAAACCCCATAACTTGGCTCTTCGACAAAAGAGCCCGATAGAATATGTACCATGTTTTAAAGGATGTCCTGTGGGCAATTGGTTCGACTAAAACGTTTTCTTCAAGGCGGTGCCCCAGCTTGGCCGCCGTCTAATAACTGAAACAAGTAAAGGACAAAAATATCCGTACATACATTCATACACGAGTGTAAGAACGTGTATTTTTGAATGTGTGTGCTTGTGTGTGTATGTCTATATGTGTATGCGCGTGTGTATGTATATATGTGTATATATATATATATATGCGTATATTTAACCAACCCTTTAAAGAGAAGCAAGTCGAAATGTTGTGTCAAGAGCTAACCGGGGTGGGCAGTCTTACGTAACTCCTCTCTTTCTCTCCTTTTTACACACACACACACACACACACTTGCACCACAACACATTTGTACACATACAGACTTATACACATACATGTACCACCATACACACACTTGTACACACACAAACTTATACACACACACACACGTACACACACGCACATACACACATTCTGTCCCCCTTTCACCGCCCCTTCACCTCTCCCACAGTAAAAATGTTGAAGATCCACCTAATAGTTCAGTCTTCTGTTAAAACATCCTTGTAGTGTTTTTCTTTTAAAAAAAAAACCCCCAAAATCCAAGAAAATAGCAAAATAAAAATGTAAAAAAAAGATAAGAGACAAACTAAAAGAAAAACAAACAAAAATAAATGCTTCCCCACCTCCTCCCCCCTGCCCTACGAAAACAAATTACAGTGATTACAGAAAAACGGAAAGCTTTGTCTTTCTCACAATGGTAACTTCATAAAACAACATCTTGATCCTAGAACCTTCCACCATTAAAAGAAGAATCAAAAAGGAAAAAGGAAAAAAACAATTGGAAATAAAATAAAGCAAAATAAAATACATCAAGGTTGAGAAATTGCTTTATGTATATCTTTAGACATTTATTTCTATATTTACTTGTATGTTTATTTCTTATATAAATGTCTGTAGCAGATGGTGGATTGGGAAAGAGGTAAAATAAATGGCAGGGTGCTTGCCAAAAAGGGAGGAAGAAAAAAAATGAAGCATGTATAGGGGGTGGGGTTTTGGGTGAAGAAGATCTGAAAATATTCCAGAACAATGTCTTAATGGAGTTGTGACAGACCCCGTTATGTTCTTAAAGCTGAGCTGTGTTCGGTTGAACAGAACTGTGCTGAGATCAGCTGTATTGCATTGCGTTGAGGTGCGCTTATCTGTTGAATCGAGTGGTGATATTTTGAGTTGAGCTGTTCTGAGATCAGCTGTATAGCATTGAATTGAGGTGTGCTTATCTGTTGAATCGAGTGGTGATATTTTGAGTTGAGCTGTTCTGAGATCAGCTGTATAGCATTGAATTGAGGTGTGCTGATCCGTTGAATCGAGCTGAACTGTTCTAAGATCAGCTGTTTGACATTGAACTGAGGCGTTAATCTGTGTTGAAGCAAGCTCTTATGTGTTAAACTGAGCTGTGCTGGTGTCAGCTCTGCTGCGTTGAGCCGAGCTGTACTGTGTTACACAGAGCTGTGCTTAGACCAGCTGTACTTGTGTTGAGTAGAGATATTCTGAGATTAGGTGTTCCTCACTGAGCCGAGATGTGCTAATCTATGTTGAACTGAGCTCTTACGTATTAAAATGAGCTTTACTGGGGTCAACTCTGCTGCATTGAGCCGCGTTGTATTGTGTTATACAGAGCTGTGCTTAGATCAGCGGTGCTTGGAACAGCTGTGCTGTGTTGAGTAGTGATGTTCTGAGATCAGCTGTCCTACATTGAGCAGAGTTGTGCTGATTTGTGTTGAACCGAGCTAGCTGTATTGGGATTAACTCATCTTTGTTGAGATCAGCTGTGCTGCCTCAAGCCGAATTGTACTGTAACAATAACATTATCATATATGTTTGTGTTTAAATGATTTTCATGAGACACATCTACATAGAGTACACCAGAACTTACATATATACACAGCACACAAAAAAATGGTGCTATCACAGTCTACACCTGCACTGCGTGGAGTATTTTCAATACAATATGTACTCTAGGTACTGCACACACACACACACACACACACACACACACACACACACACACACACACACACACAC
>NC_069002.1:4556628-4558232 GCF_001194135.2 Octopus bimaculoides | reverse complement strand
CCATCAACAATAGTAGCAACAACAACAACGATAACAACAACAGCGATAACAACACCTCGTCCAACATAAAAATCCCTACCACCACCACCACCACCACCATCAACAGAAAGGACCGGCACCACCGCCATCAATATCACCACCATCATCACTAATACCAATACCATCAACAACAACAACAAAGCAACAAGAAAGCCACCACCACCACCGTCGATACCCCCACCACCACCACCACAACCACCACCACCATCACCAAATGTAGTTCACCCTATTATCTAGTTTATCGTCACAGTGCTATTAATACACCAGTAAACTCTGATTGAGTTTCGTTGTTGTTGCTGTTGTGGTTGCTGTTGTTATTGTTGCTGTTGTAGCCCAAGGTTAGCCTTGTTTGAGAAGATATTCCAACAATGACCATCCTATCTTCCCAATCGTATCTAGGACTACCTCGGCCGATCTCTCTTTTCTTTCTCCCTTCGTTTGTTTGTTTCTTTTTTTATAGACCGTGAGGTGTGATTTCTGGAAGATTTGACTGATATTTCTAGCAGGTCGAAAAACCACATAGGGATTTCCTCAAAGGAATAAAATTTGATGCATTTTGTTATATATTCTGTAAGAAGATATCTGGCACTTCACAACACAAACACAGACACACACACACAAACACGCACACATATATATGTAACACACACTGCCTAAATATCAATCTTGAGAAACTAGGTTTCTCAAAACTAGAAAGGAGAAAGCTGATTCGAAGGCTACAAATCCAAGCCATCATTGGAACTGTAAAAATCTGTGAGACTTTCCAGAGGTTTATCATTTATGTATACATAAGCACGTCTAGATATGCATGAGACGACATACATAAAACAAAAGGTACAAACTTGCACATATCACAGCTGCGCCCTCGTTAATGATGCCATATGATGCCCTTCTATGACTTTTTGCATATAGGTATATCTGCATGTAGTTACATATATATTCTTACTATATACTCAAATATATATAAGCTTATATATGTGTATGTGTGTGTGTGTACGTATGTATGTATATGTATATATACATGCATATGCACACGCATATATATATTCCTTTTATTTGTGTCAGTCATTTGACTGCGGCCATGCTGGAGCACGGCCTTTAGTCGAACAATTTGACCTAGTCGTTCTCTTTTGCCGAACCGCTATGTTACGGGGACGTGAACACACCAACATCGGTTGTCGAGCGATGGTGGGGGGATAAACACACACACACATATATACAACGGGCTTCTTTCAGTTTCTGTCTACCAAATCCGCTTACAAGGCTTTGGTCGGCTCGAGACTATAGCTGAAGACACTTGCCCACGGTGCCATACATATGCATATATATACACACACACGCATATATATATGTGTGTGTGTGTGTGTGTGTGTGTTAAATAAATAGAAATATATGTATGAAGACATACATGCACATTCGAATACATTCATGTCTTGGAACCTTTCTCAGTATTTGGTAGCTTTCTTTATTTTATGAAAAAAAAAATAGAAAACGAATTTTTTTTCCTTCTGCCAAATTAACCTGAACAATACGAATTTTTTTTGAAACTATCGTTTTACTCACCG
>NC_069002.1:4555472-4556442 GCF_001194135.2 Octopus bimaculoides | reverse complement strand
TATATATGTACATGTGCCTATAAACATAGTAAAGGAGAGAGAGAGAGAGTGAGGAGGCGGACAGATGGATGAATATATGTATATTTATAGATATATGTGTGTGTTTATGTTTGTGTGTAATTGTGTGCCTGCATATATGTTAATATTTGTACATTAGAGTGCGTAAATATATATAATTACGTACACTGAATTGTTACTATGTGTGTGTGTGTATATATATATATATATATATATAAACAATCTACACACACATATACATACATCTATTAATGTATACATATACATGCATATACACACACATCCGCACACATATACGTATGTATATGTATATGTATATATATTTGTACATATATGTGTGTGAGTGTGTGTGTGCGCGTGTGTGCGCGTGAATAATGAATGTATGTATACAAAACGCACATTTACTCCACGTGGTACATCATAATTAGTGTCAGTGACGTATTTCTTACCAAAAGTGCTCAACACATGTTTATAAAGATAATGGGTTATTTGGAGCTACAATAGTAAGTCTAGTCAATGGTAACATAAATAGAAAGGCACGATTTATAATACACAGTATAAAGAAAATATGAACCACTATATCTCGCAGCGTGTATGTTTCTACAGTTTTTTTGTTTTGTTTCGAGGACTGTATCTCTCATCAGGTAGGGTAAAGGAAATAAGGTCTTTCTGTGACCAGCACTTTAAGGCTACCAGTGGCGTGGGAATAGATATATATTTAATTTTTTTAGACTAAAATAATGCACCGAAACAGATACAATTTATGTTCACCTGAATGCAAGTATCTTCTGACGAAAATATACATGGAAGTGATCAACATGAAACACTAGCTTCATAGCGGCATACATACACAGAAGACACACACATACACATGCATACATACATACATACATACATACATACAAATATATATATATGATGGACTCTCTCTCTCTCTCCCCCTCTCTCTCTC
>NC_069002.1:4547128-4555364 GCF_001194135.2 Octopus bimaculoides | reverse complement strand
CCCCTCTCTCTCTCTCTCCCCCTCTCTCTCTCCATAGTAACCTATCTGTTTTGTCGTCATATTCTGCAGTCGTTTTGTTGGCGACATCGTGTCAAATTGTAGCTGCTTATTTCTACAGATCTTTTGATCTTTTCAAACATCTTTTTTGCTTTGATCTGCATTCTCTTATGTCTCCGTACCCTCCCTGCCGTTCATCTACCAATCTATCTATCTATCTATCTATCTATCTATCTATCTATCTATCTATCTATCTGTCTGTCTGTCTGTCTGTCTGTCTGTCTGTCTGTCTGTCTATCTATCTATCTATCTATCTATCTATCTATCTATCTATCTGCATGTCTATCTGCTTTTCTGTACATTCATCTTCTCTTTGTCTGTTTATCTATTTGTCTGTCTGTCTGTCTGTCTCTCCGTCTCTCTTTGTCTATCCCACGATGCATCCATCTATTTATCTATCCGTCTGTCTATCTGTCTATCCTTCTCTCTGTATGTGTGTGTGTGTGTGCGTGTGTGTGTGTGCGTGTGTGTGTGTGTGTGTATAAACCTTCCCTCCTCTCTTTTTCGCTCCCTCTTTCATGTTTTATCATCTTCATGGCTTCAACAATTGTTGTTTGTTTACGTAAGACCGCCGCTTCAGTTCGCTTCAGTTGTCTCTTCTTTAATCTCTTTAGACTAACTTTGCCTTTTCTTCGCCTCAAACTTTGTACAAATTTGCTTGATTTGTTAAACAAATGACGAAACAGAGAGGAAAAAACAGAAACACGCGCATATAACACACACACACACACACACACACACACACACACACACACACACACATGCATACATACAGCTTTAGAGTTTACAAGCAGAAAGAAAAGAAAACAATTACGAACAAGAATATTAATAAAAAAAACAAAACAAATAGAACAAAAGCATTATTACATCAAAAACAATAACAAGGCCCAAACAAAGCGCATAAATAAATCAGAAAACTAAACATCAGTTGTCTCCCCTCTCCTCTTCCTAAGACGTCCACAATCGTATGCAGATATACACAGACACACGAATGCTGGCATACCGACACGCACAAACACACATGTAGTACAAACATGAATATAATATTTATATATAATTTGTGAGTTAAACGTAGAATTGACACGGCTATTAGTTAAAAATAAATCCCCTGACAAATGATGTAACATCTCTTTTTGTAAGATAGTAAAATGGCGTCGTTGTGATTATCGCCGGCAGAAGCCGTTAGAGCATTGGGCAAAATTGTTTACGGTATTAGCTCCGGCTCTTTACGTTTTGAGTTCGTATCTCATTGAAATCAACAAATTTATTTCGTTATCCTACTGAAGTCGATAAAATAATGTACCAGTCTTCGACTAATCCAGGTATGTTGAACACACTCTGCAGCTGTTTAGACCTACCCCTAGCTCAATTTTTTGATAAAAATTTCCATTTAAAAATATTCTGTAAATCGCTCAAAAGTAAATAGACACCCCTTCATTCTACTGTTTTATCTATGTGGACACAACTCAAAAGTACAATGCCTAAGCTAATATATATGCATATATCTATCTATATGTGAAGGCGCGTGGCTTCGTGGTTAGGGCTTTCGTCTAGCGATTGCAAGGTTATGAGTTAGATTCCTGGAGGCGTGTTCTGTTTTCGAACCAGAAACCATTTTTTTCCACGTTGTTTCAGTCCGCTCAGCTGACAATAATGTGTTGTACCAGTAATTCAAAGGAGCCAGCCTTGTCACATTCTGCATGCCACGTTGAATCTCCCTGGGAACTACGTTAAGAGAACATTTATCTGTGGAGTACTCAGCCACTTACACGATCAACAGTAACACTCATCGCCCTAACCGACGGAGAGCCAGTTATGTATGTATGTATGTATATGCGTGAATGTATAAATTATAGATTCGTTGTATAAGTTGTTTCCTTATTTACCTCAATATAAGCTTATGTAATCTACGTATATACGTATGTATACACGTATGTGTATATATGTGTGTGTGCATATTTGCATATTTACTCACACATACATACATAAGCATATATACTCATACTCACATATATACAGAGGAGATAAATAAGTGAAACTTCACCGTTATCACGCTACAGTGTATCACTGATGTACTACAAATACACACGTAAACACCCACCCACCTATTCATTCACCCACATATATATATATATACATACACACACATACAGAGAGAGAGAGAGAGAGAGAGAGAGAGAGAGAGATAGAGAGAGAGAGAGACAAAGACAGAGAGACAGATAAACAGAGAGATGAGGATAAGCATTATGTATGTATATTTCTTACAGATTAGATAGATGGTTCCATTATGATTCATGTTTCTGTTACAGATTATTATTATTATTATTATTATTATTATTATATTATTATTATTAGCATTATCGTTATCATTGTTGCTGTAGTAGTAGTAGTAGTAGTAGTAGTAGTAGTAGTAGTAGTAGTAGTTGTTATTGTTACATATAGTTGTTTGTTTTCCTTTAATTAAAAAAGTAGGACTAGTCTTTTAACGCAATTTGAAAAATACTTGCTGTTTTTTAAATGCTGTTCCAGCTGTTGTTGTTGTTGTTGTTGTTGTCGCTCTTCAACGAGGTTAAACCAACTGGTTATGGCCATGCTTGAACACCGCTCTCAAAGTAGATCACAATCAGGCTATCCAGTGTATTACACGTCTTCTCTCACAAACATGTACATATAACCCCCACCACACACATACACATTCTTTTATTTTTTTACTCGTTTCAGTCATTTGACTGTAGCCATGCTGGAGCACGTCTTATTGTCGAAGAAATCGACTCCAAGACTAATTCTTTGCAAGCCTGGTGCTTATTCTATCAGTCTCTTCTGACGAACCGCTAATTTACGGGAACGTAAACACACCAACATCGGTTATCAAGCGATGGTGGGAAGAATAAAGATGAAAGACAACATGATTTAGTGACACGGGGGAACTTTGAAACACCGGTGTTTCGTCAGCACCTTGTAATGGAGGAAATAGACAGGTACAGGGATAAGGGTTGGATCTAGCACAATACGGACCGGCAGCATAGCACTACAGTTAAATAGTTATAGATTTATATTACTTATATGAATCGATTAGAGTTTTTAAAAAACCAAGAACACAATATTTGGATAAAAAGGCTGATGATGGGTTTCGAGGGTCAGAGTTGACCTGGGCTCTCCATGGCCATCACCTGCCAACGAATATCACTTGACAGTTTTTACCATGGTTTCGCAAATTGCTTTAAGTACCTGTGGAGTCGTACACAAGCATAGACACCCTCACAGCACCTTCCACCCTTAATTCAACGAAACCTCCTGGATGTCACTGCTGGAGAAAAGGTATGAAACGTTTTGGCGCAGCCTATTCGGCGTCGCTGATTCGGCTCTGATTTGACATCAGATGTTTTAATGTTTCTCTTTATCTATCTCTCCATTTCTCTCTGTTTGTATCTTTCTTTCTTTCTTTCTTTCTTTCTTTCTTTCTTTCTTTCTTTCTTCGTACTCACTTTCAGCAGGGTGGACTGGGTAGAAATACATCAGTGAGATGGAGTGTCTTGCTCAAGAAAACACAACTCGCGAACCTGCTCAGGAATCCAACACTCGGCCTTACGACTGTCTGTGCAGCACCATACCGACTAGGCTAAACTAAAACATCAACAGCAACAACAACAAAAACAACATGAACAAGAACAGCAACAACAACAACAAAACAACGACAACAACAAAACAACGACAACAACAACAGGAGAAACCTCTACAACAACAACTCAAGGTAAACATACAACTAAAACACTTTTCACTTTTCTTTCGAATTTAAAACATCTTTTTTGACTTCTTTATTAACCAATTAATTTATTATCTTAATCCTATAAACCCTCCTCACTTTATCTCTAATTCGTCTTCTTATGTTCCTATTTTCCGCCATCTTAGCATTATCACCTTGTTGTTCTTTACATCAACAGGTTTAACACGTTTTTTCTTTTGAAGAAAGGAAAAAAAATGAAAACGTTTTGTCTCTATCTTAATTCTTATATTCATTCATTTATTTATTGTTGGCGGAAAGGAAATCGTGTGTGTGTATGTATGTATGTATGTATGTATTGTATGTATATATGTATGTATGTGCGTATGTAAAGGGAGAGGGAGAAAGACACAGACATATGCGAACATATATACGTACGATCATATGTATGTGTATGTGTGTGTATGTATGTATGCATATATGTATGTATGTATGCATATATGTATGTATGTATGTATGTATGTATGTATGTATGTATGTATGTACATACGCATACATGAATATAAGTAAAGCGTATGTATGATTTTTTTTTTACTCTGCCATCTGCTTTAGTTAAACTTCCGCCAAATATGGCCGCTTGCCCAAAGTAAATTGTTTCTTCCGCTCTGCCTTGAAATTCTGCTTAACTTTCATATTTGCTATTTATCTAATTTCGACGTCTCTTTTCTTTCATTTTGATTTTATTTAAGATTTTTTTATAACTCAAAACCTTACCTACCGAAGAATCCCGGCATCAACATAGATTCATCTCCTTGTTCTACTTCCTCTTGTTTTCCATTCCCCGTCTCCTTCTCGTGTTCAGCAGTGAACTGGCTGGCAGAATCGTGAACGGGGTCGGACAAAGTGCTTAACTAAATTTCTTCCGGCCATTTATGTTCCGAGTTCAAATCCCACCGAGGTCAGCCTTGCCTTTCATCCTTCCGTCGGTTAACCTCTTTCCTCTAACGTTGCTGGTCTTGTGCCAAAACTTTAAACAATTAAGGTAAAGAGCTGGTAGAATTGGTATCAGAATGTTTAGTGGCATTTCTTCCAGCTCTTTACTGAGTTTAAATCCCGCCGATGTCGGCCACCTATGCATTTCATCCTTTCAAGGTCGATAAAATAAAGTATCAATCAAGTGCTGGGATCGATGTAATCAACTTATCCTCACACACTAAATTGGTTGGCCATGTCGCCAAATTTGAACCAATAATCATTATCATTATTTCCATTTTACTTCTCAGAGCTCTCGATCGTAATTGCTCCGGTCAATTCTGTTAGAGCGGACTGCAACCTCTCGTCAAAGATCTCACAGGGTCTCTCTCCACGATACTTAACACCTAAGTACCAATCTCAAGATCTAATCAAGTTCCAATTTTATGTCAATTCTAATTTCTGCAACCTTATTATTACTGGACACAAGCAAAGATTATGTAGGATTGGAAAGTGGGGTGCAAAAGCCTCACTAACTTTCTCAGGCATTTCCAACTGTATGACAGTTTCTTTATTATTTGTCGTGGTCAAATGCTAGTTATTGTTTCAGAGCAATCCTGCAATGAAGCAAAGCGGTTTTTCGCTGTAACAGCGTCCTTCCTTCCTTCCTTCCTGTCTCTTGGTCGCGTGGTCGTTGGGGCATTCGTTGATGACGTCGCAACCAGATTTCACCACTCCTCTCTCGGTCTTCTGCTACCTTCTGTGAGTCGGCGAAATAGAGGCTTGTCCACTCCTTGATGTTAACCCGGCGACGACCGATCAGGTGTGACTCCTGGACTGGTTCTCATCATCATGAATATACTACGGGCAAGTTAGCTTGGCGGCGCCCATTCTTTTCCAAGCTGTTAGCCACAACGGTATTCCTCTACCTGAGACACGCGTTGGCCTCGAACACAAGGCCGTTGACTTCAGCAAGTTCTTGCGCCTTGGTCAGTGACTCCTTATAACAGTGCATAGTTCCTGTGAATCTGTGTCGTTTACCGACATCCTGAAGGAGGACATTGGATTGGATTCTACCGACGAGCCGAAGGTAGCGATGATGTATCGAGATGTTTGGCAATCGAAAAAATACAATCGAGGACCGGTTGCAAGCTTGGCCAAAGTAAAGTAAATTTATTATGTTGTGAATATTGTAGAAAAACTTACATGTAACTCCTGGTTTTTTAAAAACATTTTTCTGTCTTTCTGCGTGTTGAGTGTGATGGCGGCTTGTATAAGATGCTTTCGTGTTGTTGATGAGATTTGATGTTCTCTGAGAAGAAGGGTGTGGTCCGAACGTTGTTGCTGTTGGTATTGTTAATTACTCTATATACAGTTTTACTGGTAGTTGTTTTTTTCCACACTTTATGTTGGATATACAAATGTTTACCAGTTTTCTGTTTTTTCTGTGGTTTATTTTTGCTACTATTTCCTTGTTTAGTTCATTGATGTTGAGTTTTATTTCAGTTGTGTGAGGTTTCGCAGTATTGTGTTCGAAGTCTCGGGTTTTTTTTTTTATTCTACGATGTTGGATATTTCTGATGTTTAATTAAGATTGTATTTTTTATGATGCATTGTAGGATTTTTTTTTTTCGATGGTTAAAGAGTTGTCCCTTTCTGAAATCTTTTGATTCTGCTTCTTGGTGAAATCTATTCCATTAAGCTTGTTTTCTTAAAAACAATTATGGAAGTATTTTAGTTTTCTCCATTGATATCAGTAAGTTGGGATGATAAATGGCACGTGACCGCGGAAAGTTGGTAGAATTGGTAGAAGTTGTCAAGTGGTGTTGTGGGGACACATATAGACACAGACACATACATGCACACACACGCACACAGTCACACATACACACACGCACATACACACACGCACGCACACACACGCACATACACACACACGCACATACACACACACGCACACAGATATACAAATAAGAATTTCTTCATCCGCGTGTTATTATTACTGTTATTCTTGTTTGGTCTTGAGTCATTTCTGATCCAGTACTTATGATGAAAGGCATTCCAGTCACGACCATCCCATACTTTCACACACAAACTATTTTATCCAATATGTCCTCTCATTTTGTTTCAAGATAGTAAAATGTGATTTGAGACAACCCCTCCCCCACCTGCTCTTTCTGGTAGGGCGAGCGACCACATGAAAGTAGTAATGGCGGTGGTGGTAGTGGTGGCGGTGGGCAACAATGGTTGTGGGTGTTGGTGGCTATAATACAAGGTGTAGGCGTCAAAAAAAAAAGTGGGGTGGGCTTTACCCAGCTAAACTGATGGCATTTTTTCTTTTTTTCACTGTGAACAACATGTTAAGTAGCCAGGTGCCATAGCAAAACGATTATTATGACTGGCACGAGTCTTTGGAATTCTAAAGTACTTTCGGCACATATTACCACACGTTCTCTTTCACCCTGTCCTCTATTGCCGCTCACACACACACAAACACCCACCCACATACACACACACACACACATATATACATTGTGTATGAGTGTGTGTGTATGTGTGTAATTATATAATCTCTCTATACACAAACACACGCACACACTCATACACAATGTGTCTATGTGTCTATGTGTGTGGACCAAAGACTCAGAGACATGTCTCTGGATATATATATATATATATGTATATATATATATATATATATATATATATATATACGCACACACATATATTCATTCATTAATATGCACATGCATCCCTCCATAAATCTATGTATTTGTACATATACATGCTTGTATACATATGTATGTGTGTGTGTATACACACACACACATCACTCACACAAACACAGACATGTATATATATATATATATATATATATATACACACGTACATATTTGTATGTATATATATATAAATATACACGTACATATATGTATGTATATACATACACACACACACATCACTCTCACACACACACACACATGACAAGTATTGGTTGAGGTATTTCTGCCGAAATACTTTTGTTCTCAGCTTCAAAAGGTTTGTATTCGTACATTTTCTTGGGTATGTGTACAGGGTAGCAGCCAGGGTAGGTAAATATCTCAGTAGAAAGGGGTAGAATGCTGGTGGTAAACGGGTGGATAGTCATGGAGCATGGGTGGATAGCCTTGTTGGTGGTGATGGTGATGGCGGGGGTGGGGTTCATTCTTCCTGAGCTAATTTCGTCGGGTGGTCGGGTGGCGGAGAGAGACGACGGAAGAGTACTGAAGCGGGTGTGGGTGTGAGTGTGTGTGTTGGATGTTTTGGAATTGGTATGTGTTAATGTGTGTTAGTTTGTGTTAATGTGCGTATGCGTGCGTGTGTGTGTGTGTGTGTGTGTGTGTGTGGAGTACTTCCGGTTTCATGTTACATAGTCCAAGTTACTCAATTTCAACCTCTCTTTTTCTCTCTCTCTTCCTTCAACAACATCGTGTCCTTCCCGTCTCG
>NC_069002.1:4544056-4546981 GCF_001194135.2 Octopus bimaculoides | reverse complement strand
CGCCACCGACATCACACTCGCTTGCATAATTCATTACTACTATTACTACTACTATAACAACTACTACTACTGCTACTGCTGCTGCTACTACTACTACTACTACTACTACTACTACTACTACTACTACTACTACTACTACAAGAATAGCCACCAACTGTCTCTACGCAGTCTCCCAGCCTGAGAGAAATAGCAGCCAAATCTTTATTTTTGTAAGCTAACGACTCATTCGATTTGGCATTTGTTACACCTAACCCCTAAAAAAAACCACAGAATAGTAGCGGGTCACGGCCATACAGGAACACCGTTGTGAAAGGTTTTAGTCAATTATAAGGTTCATCAGTATTTACTCAGATACATATTTTGTCGATTAGTATCACCGTAAGGAATAGAACACGCACGGAACAAAATCCCGTACCCTACTTAATCTTCGTCAGAACGATATTTGTTTAGCCAAGGACAATCTACACCCTCGTTCACGCACGTAAACGCACACGTACATTTCACGAGTGTGTGTGTGCGTGTGTGTGTAACATAATGTAGATATATATTATCTCTCCTATTAATCCTTTGGTCGATATATAATGAGACAGACAGCAGATGGAAGATACGAGAATGTTTATTGATCACTATTGTTTCAACCCTTCTAGCATCGATCCCTCACGGGTGGGATTCTGACCAAGTGGTTTAGGAGTATCCGTCGGCAATGATGTGTTTCTTCAAGTGATTACAAGATGCATCTCGTTAAAATAAAGTCTATTCCGCAAGTTTTCTTCTCGGTATGTGTATACGAAAGCAGCAACTCTAAGGGATACAGCTTAATTATTATAAAAGATCAATAAAAATCAGATACAAAAAGAATCAAATGCAGAATACAGCGAAAATAATGTTAAATATAACCGTTAACAGATATGGATGTATAAGCGCCCTCGCTTAGGTTGTATGGCGCACGTACGCTCACTGTTACAAACTTAGTCGAAGATATAAGTATACGCACAAGTGTGATTTGGCGCACATACGCTCACCCAGCGTTTATAAGAATGGGGAGGTTACAGTTTGTTTATTCTGTAAGGTAAATTATGGTTATTAATTTGGTTGACTGTTACTCAAATTTATCCTCACTGCCTTGTGCGAAAGATACGAGAAAGTGTATTTATAAGCATGTAAGCATCTTGACAGTCTTTCAGAAATCCCAGTAATGATCTCATTGGTCCACAAAATAGACAGGGATTCCTCGGATTAGGATTTGCATTTCCTGGAAAGAATATTATACGGTTGTGCGTATATCACCACCACCACCACCACCACCGCTATTGCTACCACCACCACCACCACTACTGCTACCATCACCTTCACCACTACCATCATCATCATTACCACCACCACCACCATTACTGCTACCATCACCTTCACCACTACCATCATCATCATTACCACCACCATCAACATCATCACACCGCCACCACCACAATCACAGCCAAATCCATCACCATTATCTTTCTCACCACCATCACCATCATCATCGTCGTCTTTGTCATCGTCATTGTCATCATCATCATCATCATCCTTCTCAACATCGTTACCATCACCAAGTCGCCACCATCACAATCACCATAATCACCACCACCACCGCTACCATCACCACCACTACCACAACCACCACCACCATCATCATCATCAACATCGTCAATAACAACAACTACTGTATTAGCACGGAAAGCATCAGCTGCAAGTGCAATGTAGCAAAAGGCAAACAACCACCACAACAGCAACAACAAATGCAACAGCACACCCTCCACCACACACACACACACACATTACACACTACACACTACACACATTCACGTATACACATGCACACATGCAGAAAGAATCTGCACTGCACACTGGTGAAACACCGAAACCGGATATGACTCCATTGACGTAATACGTTCCAATGTTTACAAGTCTTTACAAGGCCGACTGACTACTATAACACATGAAATTAAGACAAAGTTTTTAGAGCAATTCTGTGTTCTTAATTAAGGTTATTCTGATATCAAAGTGATTAAATACCACCACCATTACAACAGCCACCACCACCATTACAACAGCCGCTACCACTACCACCACACAACCACCCGTTTCTCTGCAGCCACACCCACCCGCTGCAACACTCCGCAATCGCTGTAAAGCGGAAACAGATGGCTTAGATCAAACTTATCCCACAGTAGATCTCTGATACGCACTTATATTGCATTCTAGGTGATATCGTGAGATACGAATAATTAACGAGACCTTGTACATAGAGTACAGTGAAGCCGGCGCAATCGTTAGCACGCCGGACTAGAAGCTGAGCAGTATTTCGTCCGTCTTCACGTTCTGAGATCAAATTCCGCCGAGGTCGACTTTCCTTTCATTCCTTCGGGGTCGATAAATTAAGTACCGGTGTAACATTGGGGTCGACGTGATCGACTTAATCCCCTCCCACCCATGTTGCCCTTGTGGCAAAAATTTGAAATCATTATTATTATTATTATTATTATTATTATTATATAAAGGATTCATGTTACTCCTCCAGAAAGTAAACAAACAATAAGAAGTGTGTGACTGTTATATTTCGACATCTCGTATGTCTTCCACAGAACTTGTGGAAGATGCACGAGATGTCGAAATATAGTTCATTCGATATAACAGTCGCACTCTTCTTATTGTTTCTTTATCATCATCATCATCATCATCATCATCATCATCATCATCATCATCATCACCATCACCACCACCACCACCACCACAATCCAGGAGATTGACTGATGAGGAATTAACTACGAATTTTCTGTCTGTTATATTTTTTGTAAAAATTTCCGTTTGTTGTGTTTTTGTTAAATATTTGACACATACATACATACAAGCATATGTGTGTGTGTATGTTATGTATGTATGTATGTA
>NC_069002.1:4541845-4542608 GCF_001194135.2 Octopus bimaculoides | reverse complement strand
CCCCCCCCAAACAGCAGTAACAACACTAACAATAACGTAAGACAAGGCAAAACAGAAACACGAGCAATCTAGCACAACAGCAGCAGCATCAGCAGCTGTAACACCAGCTGCAACAACAACAATAACAATAATAATGATAATAATGATAATCCATTTTATTATAGGCACAAGGCCTGAAATTTGGGGAAGGGGACTAGTGAATTATGTCGATCTCCGTATTCAGCTGGTACTTATTTTATCGACCCCGAAAGGATGAAAGGCAAAGTCGACCCCGGCGGAATTTGAGTTCAGAACGTAAAGACGGACCAAATGCCGCTCAGCATTTTGTCCGGAGTGCAAACGATTCTGCCAGCTCGCCACCTTAATAATAATAATAATAATAATCATAGTAATAATAATAATAATAATAATAATAATAATAATAATAATAATAATAATAACAATAATAATAATAATAATAATAGTAATAACACAGAAAAGGTCATGTATATATAGGTTAAACAGGATGATGCGTGGAAGATTAATCAAGGTTTCGTATATTAAAATAAACATATGTATTGTCTACGGATGCATACACAAACACACACACACACACACACACACATACACACTCATCTCGCTGAGAAAGCGAGAGCGAGCCAAGATAGCAGGTGTGTACTCCTTCCATGATGTATGTTTCGAAGCTGCGTTTTGCAGACTGTTACTGCTCCTTACACACACACACACACACACACACACACACACACACACACACACACACACA
>NC_069002.1:4540732-4541835 GCF_001194135.2 Octopus bimaculoides | reverse complement strand
TCTTTCCTGGACAAACAGTTTCACACACCAACCATATGTACATCCTCAACTAACCGAGCTTATTCCGGACGGAAGCTTTTCTTAATGCCTTTGCAGCTGGTATGAAAGAGAATCCAAAACCTCACTCTATCAAGAATAATTGTATTCTACAACATATATACACGGTGCGGCAAAAAAAAAAAAAACCCCAGAAAGAAAGCTTTATATTTTACTGATTGATAAACATTATAGGCGCAGGCGTGGCTATATGGTAAGAAGCTTGCTTCCCAACCACAAGGTTCTGGGTTCAGTCCCACTGCATGGCGTCTTCGGCAAGTGACTTCTGCTATAGCCTTGGGCTGACCACAGCCGTGTGAGTGGATTTAGTAGATGGAAACTGAAAGAATTCTGTTGTACTTTTTTTATGTATAAATGAATAATTTTTGATCAAGAATATCATTGTATACATACATACATACATGTATATGTATGTATGTGCGTGTGTGTGCGCGCGTTTCTGTATATGTAGATATATTTATAATACACAATCACATTCATATGTATGTATGTATGTATGTATGTATATGTGGTGCGGGGAGAGAGAGACAGATAGATAGCTTGCTAGATAGACAGATAATTTTGAGTGTGTTTGTTTGTGTGTGTGTGTGTGTGTGTGTGCGTGAGTGTGTCAAGGTTTTGGAGGTATTCTCCTACACAATGTGAAATATGCCAGCTGAGCAGGGTGTGGGGGTCGGAAATTGAATGATTGATATACAAGAAGCTGGGCTAAGATGGTGATTCCTTGATAAATGATTGAGGCATGCAAGCTGGCAACCTCGGGTGACATATAAATATTTGTGAGGCGGCTGTGAAATGCGAAATTTGCCGAAGGAAGTATTAAGGTATTACTGTCGGTTTGTGAATTTGTACGTGTGTAAGAGTGTGTGTGTAGGAGTGTGTAGGTGAGAGAGAAGGAATAAGAGACTGACTGACAGACAGACAGAGAGCTACAGAAAGCGAGGAATTGTGTGTATGTATGTATGTATATATACATTTATGTATACAATATAGATACATATATATTCGTATATATATATATATATATATATTCGTGTATATATATA
>NC_069002.1:4538765-4539623 GCF_001194135.2 Octopus bimaculoides | reverse complement strand
CAAACTCATAATTTTCTTACGTTTTCTTAAACATTCTTTAGAACGATGCTTATATATATAAGCATCGTTCTAAAGAATGTTTAAGAAAACGTAAGAAAATTATGAGTTTGTTTTAGAATTTGAGATTATTTTGACAGTATTTTACGTATGGGCAGTTCCCATGAGCACTATCTTTTCAATTTCTGCCATTTTGGGGTTTCCTAGTATCTGAGCTAGGTAGCAATCAGCCCCTTTTTGCTATCATTCCTTATCATCATCATCATCATCATCATCATCATCATCGTCATCATCAAGGTGGTGAACTAGCAGAATCATTAGAGCACCAGGCAAAATGCTTAGCGGTACTTCGTCCGTCTTTACCTTCTGAGTTCAAATGCAACAGAGGTCGGCTTTACCTTTCGTCCGTTGATCACTGGAGGACCGATGTAACCGACTTTCCCGACCTCTCTCCCCTACTGCTGGCCTTGTGCCAAAATTTGAAACCGTTATCATGCATCGAACGCTTCTCAACCGTTTACATATGCGTCTTCATTAGATAGTGTACCTCTAAATATACTATGGCTGATGGAAAAAAAAAGTTGGGTAAGTTGAAAGTAGTTGAAAAACAGAAAAAAAAAACCGGATTTCTTCAGCAAAAAATAAATAAGTAAATAAGTAACTAGACATTTGAATGAATGAAATCAGACTGCCAAGAAGTAAAGATAAGGCCACATTTTTTAATCTCACATCTTAAAAACATTATCCTGTGCGTTTAACATTTTGCTCTATCAAAATTTATTTCCGTACATTTCTACTATAAACTCAAATTCTCATATAAGATTTCCATTGAAAGAAAAAAAGTTATTCAATAGACTAAGG
>NC_069002.1:4537052-4537822 GCF_001194135.2 Octopus bimaculoides | reverse complement strand
TATATATATACATATACATAGATATTTATACATACACGTGTATATACCCCTCCACACACACACGCATTCATATATACAACATTGGGTGTGTGTGCGAGAGAGATATACACACACACGTGTTGTGCGCTATATATTTACAGTAAATGCCTTACATCAACAAAATTAACACCACCACAACAACAACAAGAATAATAAATGCAATTGCAAAACAATTACTAAAATTAATAAAAAAAAATTAGATAGAAATTGAAAAAATGAACTGAAACTTTTTCTCTCATGACCGCCGCCACCCCAACCCCTTTATGACAACCACCACGGAAAACACCCTATGAACGCCACCGACGACAGCAGCAACAACAACAACAGCAACAGCCAAACATCTAGAACACAGAGGCAAGTGAATTAAATAATGTTTTGTCATTGTGTTACCGTTGACAATAATGTATGACACATAAGATCATTTGCAAGTGTAACAACGGCAATAGGACCAGAAGTGGCAATAAGTACACGAAGAAGAAGAACAAGAACAAGGAAAGCGATAACAACAACAACAACAACAACAACAACAATGGAATTGGCAGTTGAAAGAACAGTGGCAGGAATGAAAAAGTGCAGTAAGAGACAATGACAGCCAAAACATGTGGTGATATGGAAAATGGTGTCAGAATTAAAAGGCAACAGTCGAACAGGTCTTGGAGAAAGTGGGACAGTTTGTGTTGGTACCAGACGGAGACAATGGATATATATATATATATATATATATATATATA
>NC_069002.1:4535461-4537042 GCF_001194135.2 Octopus bimaculoides | reverse complement strand
ACTTAATTTATCAACCCCGAAAGGATTAAAGGCAAAATCGACCTCGGCGAATATTATATAATGTTAAATTCAAATTACGATAAACGTAAACAAACAAACAAACGAAGTTTGCTTTTATAGAAGCGTTGAGAGTCTTAGAAAGTTAAGGAAGTGATTTTAAATTCTCAATCGCAGGATAGCTAACTGCCTACACTTTTTTCTGCAAAATAGGGGTAGTTTATTAGCATTATCCTGCGATTGAGATTGAGACACGCCGCAAGTTCAATTCAGACATTAGGATTGCCTACACGGACTCATACGACTGACCAACAACATCAGCAACGTCTTTGATTGTCCTCTGATAATCCTCATGCACAAGTGGAGGAATTTTCTCCACATTTTCGTGGATGAGGCTCGTGGCAGGCCTTCCAGTTTGCTCATCGTCTTCCAGAGACGTTCTTCGCTTTTGAATCGCCCGTGCCTCTCGAAGCATTGCACACGATCCATTACTTCGTCACCGTAAGCTTGCCAAAGCATGCTCAATGGCCCTGTAGCAGACTTCTCAAATTTAACACAAAATATCACGTCGGCTCTTTGTTCCTGTCCATGACAACATCGCAGATTACTGCATACACGTGACTGCAAAAACACAAATTTCACAAACAAAACAGAATATCATGCTGAAATAAATTAATTGTAGTGGATAATTATAGTAAAGTAAAGATTTCCATGGAAATACAGAAAAAGTATCTGAGGTAAAGTTTTGCTGCTTCACGGGAGGGTCATAATGCCAATAATATACACACGCACTGATTGTATTCCACGTCTTTAATTTTATTTGCTTAACCGATTAACTAATCGATTTTTCATTAATCTTTTGGTCAGTGAATGAATCAGTGAAGTTCATGAAAATCCTTTCGTCGTTGCCTTTCGCAACGCCATCAATGACACACCCTCTCAAGTCCAAGGTTTGTTTTTTAAATAAAGCCGGCAAGAATTATGAGAATGCATGTTGTTTCATGTATCTACGAACACGCACGTATATGAGGGTGCGTGCGTTTGTGTGTGTGTGTGTGTGTGTGTGTGTGTGTGTGTGTGTGTGTGTGTGTGTGTGTGTGTGTGTGTGTGTGTGTGTGTGTGTGTGTGAAAGGGACCGTGTATAAGAGAGAAAGTCTTTACTCTTTTCGCAGTCGGACATATTGTCGGTCTGCACTGGAACGATCTCGGACATATTGTCGGTCTGCACTGGAACGATCTCGGACAAAATGTGGAAATACGCGACTTATTTTCTTATCTCGAATCGGATCACAAAACTTCTAATACGACATAAGATTAACGCGCCAAAATTAACAAATGTTCTATATAAATTAGTTTGTCGCGATTGGCCGAAAATCGTGTTAAAAGGGTCATGTGGTGTGGCGAATTAAAATAGTTCGTTTAAATTACTTTCTCGTGTCAAAATTAAAAACACGAAATAACCTTCAATAAATTTACATGCATACGTATGCACAAATATACGCACATACATACGTACGTACACACAGACGAATATGCGCAAACACTGACACCAACAAACAACCACGCACACACACACACACACAC
>NC_069002.1:4534929-4535451 GCF_001194135.2 Octopus bimaculoides | reverse complement strand
ATGCGCAAACACTGACACCAACAAACAACCACGCACACACACACACACACACACACACATACACACACACACACACACACACACACGCAGAAATCAGACCAATCCTTCTTTATGCTTACATGAGATAAAACCTGTGCTGCAGACATTTTGAATGTTTATTCACTGCAAGGATAAAATTGCATGGCATTGTAAAAGCTGTAACGGATACCTTGCAGTTTAAATTCAACTATTAATTTACACGTACGCGCACACACACATGCGCACACACACATGCGCACACACACATGCGCACGCACACAATAAATATGTACGTTTGTGTGTGTATATATAAATATATGTATATATCTGTGTGTGTGAATATATTTATATATTTATATATTATATATCAAACATATAATATATATATGCGTGTGTGAATGTGTATATGTATGTATATATATATATGTGTGTGTGTGTCTATATATATGTATATGCACATTTATATGTGTGTATAATATATATATATATATATATATATATATA
>NC_069002.1:4533432-4534381 GCF_001194135.2 Octopus bimaculoides | reverse complement strand
ATATATTACTCTTTTACTCTTTTACTTGTTTCAGTCATTTGACTGCGGCCATGCTGGAGCACCGCCTTTAGTCGAGCAAATCGACCCCTGGACTTATATATATATACATATATACGACGGGCTTCTTTCAGTTTCCATCTACCAAATCCACTCACAAGGCTATATTAGAAGACACTTGCCCAAGGTGCTACGCAGTGGGATTGAACCCAGAACCATGTGGTTGGTAAGCAAGCTACTTACCACACAGCCATTCCTGCGCTTTATATTTCATTATCTTTTCTTTCATTTGTTTCAATCATTAGACTGCGGCAATGCTGGAGCACTACGTTCAAGAGCTTTTAGTCGAACGGATCAATCCGAGTATTATATACATATACACACACACACATATATATATATATGTGCGTGTGTGTAGAGGGAGAGAGAGAGAGAGAGTCGAGGAGAGCAATATGCTTCAATATATACGCACAATTCTACATTGCTTACACGGTTCTGCATGAAGGAGTGCACATATGCCTGAGATTGAAGGAGCATGCGAATGTTTATATTTACATACATACATACATACATACATATAGATATATCGGTGTGGGATAACACACCCATTTAAAGAACATACCCGTTTGGGATACTTAATATCTTTTATATATTCCATCCACCGCCTCCCCCAACAAACCCCTGTGTTTAGTGTGTGTGTGTATTCATGTAATATGTACGTATGAATGCATTTGGATGTTAGACTGATTTTAATGAATGCTTACACACACACACACACGTACTTACGTACATACATTAATATATACATATGCTTGTATATATATATATATATATATATATATATATACGTATGTGAAAATATATATATATGTGTCATTTATATATATATATATATATATATATATATATATATATCTATATATATCTCTCTCTCTCTCTCTCTCTCTCTCTC
>NC_069002.1:4528483-4532033 GCF_001194135.2 Octopus bimaculoides | reverse complement strand
GATGTATCTTCAGAATGAGGAGACGTGAGTACGATGTCGTGTTGGTGGTGGCGGTGGTGATGGTGATGGTCGTGGTGGTGGTGGTGGTAGTGATGGTAGTGGTGGTTGTGGTGGTGGTGGTGGTGGTTGTAGTGGTGGTGGTGGCCGTGGTGGTGGTATTGACTGTGGTGATCGTAGTGGTGATGGTGGTGATGGTGGTTGTTGTGGTGGTAGTGGTGGAAGTGTTAGTGTTAGTTGTAGTTGTGGAGGTAGTGGTTGTGGTGGTAATGGTAGGAATGGTAGTGATTGGTGGTGGTGATGGCAGTGGTGGTGATAGTGTTGTTGAGGATGTTAACTGCAATATTTGATGATGGCGTTATGCGGGATAAGATACGCTTCTAAAGTGAAGGAGTCGATTATATCGACCTCATTATTCAACTGGTACTTATTTTGTCAGTTCCGAAAGGATGAAAAGCAAAGTACCTCGGCGGAATTTTAGCGTAAAGCCGAAAGAAATGGTACTAAACATTTTGTATGGTGTGCTGAAATTTTGAGGGAGGGGACTAGTCGATTATATTGACTCTGGTGTACTTAATTTATCGACCCCGAAGAGATGAAAAGCAAAGCCGACCTCGGCGGAATTTGAACTGAGAAGGTAAAGATGAACGAAATACCGCAAAGCATTTTGGCCGGCGTGCTAACGATTCTTCCAGCTCGCCACCTTAATGATGATGATGATGATGGTCTCTGCCGTCGGTTTCGACATTTGTGTATTTGAAGGAGAGGACTTAAAGTTAAAGAGAGTAATAGAAAGAAAGAAAAACACTGATAAGCTGGATCTATTCGCGATGGATGCGTGAGTGTAGTTTCGGTCCAGGAATGGATTTTGCTATGAAGTCGCAATGGGGGACACTGATGATTTTGATTTTGCCTGGAATTGGGCAAGTGTGTCTTTTGGTTGCGGGATATAGTTCTTCTGTTGTTCTTTTTCTGCAACTCAAATTGTTTGGATGCATCATGTCACATCTTACACCATGCAGATCGATCTAGGCAATGACTTTCCCAAGATGTCCGGTTAAGCTTTAGAGATTTTGATCACTGCTTCAGCTTACCCTCATACCTAAGGAAAGGTCTTCCTTTGCGCAATATTCTTCCTCTTGTTGGCCACACAGAAGAATTTTCGCAACGCGGTCATTTTCCATTCAAACATGTTCTACCCATCTGCACCGAATTCTTATCGGCATTCTTTGGATACTGGAGATATTACATTTTTCGAAGGTTTTGGCATTAGATATCTTATCTTGCCATTTTATGTTGCAAATATTGCGCAAAGAAGCACGTGTGGAAAGTTTCAGGTTTCTTTATATGTCTGCAGTAGGGAGTCCATGCTTCTGCCCCATACAAAAGTGTATACAAGTGTATACATGATTTGTATACACTTATTTTAGTTTTCAAACTGATATTGTGTTCATTCCACAAACGATGGGAAAGGCTTCCAAAAGCTCTTGTGGCCTTAGCTGTTCTTACATTAATTCCTTCATCAAGAGTACTTTTTAAGTTTACTGTACTTCCAAGATATTTAAATGACCCGAGCCATCTGAATGGCTTGTTGTCTATCAACAAGTCTGAGTCTTGAGTATGTCTTGTCCCGGGCCTTGGTCATTTTGGTGCTTATAGTCTGTCCAATGCACGAGCAGCCGTAGGAAACCTGCCGACCGTTTCCTGAATTCCCTCAAATTTGTGAGAAATCAAAGCACATTCATCAGCAAGCAATAATAATAATAATAATAATAATAATAATAATAATAATAATAATAATGATAATAATAATAATAAACCTATATTAATGAAATATTTTGCCCATCCATCAGTATTCACGAGAAAAAGAAAATAATGGTTTGTACCTTTCGCCATGCTGTTGGGCCAATTTATAAAGTTTAAAAACCATTTTAGTTTTTATCAAACATGACAATTTCTCCGCCCCACCTTCTTTGAGAGAAAACACTGAGTTAGTGCGAAGATATTGTAGATAGGCTTTTGTGACAGTGGATGTGGTGGTGGTGGTGGTGGTGGATGCTGATAGTGGTAGGAGAGAAGAGTTTGGTGGTAGTGCTGGAGAGAGTGGTGGTGGTGGTGGTGATGGTGGGAGTAGAGAGTTAGATGATAGTATTGGTGGTGGTAGTGGTGTTGGAAATGGAGAATTAAGTGATGGTGTTGGTAATGGTGGTGGCAATAGTGATAGTAGTGGTGGTAGTGTGAGTAGAAGATTGAACGATGGCTCCAGACGATGAAGGTAGTGGTGGTGGTGGTGGTGGTGGTGGTGGTGATGATCGAATTACGGGTATCTTGGCGTGGCCCCTAGATAACAGAATATAATAGGTATTTAAATGAAACTGGCGTGGGTACACACATGGATACACACACTGACACATATAAACACACGCTCACACACACACGCACACACAGACACACACACATGTATATATATATATACGCAAACATATACATAAGTACGCACGCATATATAAACATACGCGCACGCACACGCACTGTCATACACATACGCAAACATGCTCATTACATAATTCATGCATACACACACATACATACATACACACACACACACACATACATACATACATACATACATACATACATACAGATATATATACATGCACGCGGAGATGCCAGTCAATTACTTTCGCTGTTTACATATCACAATAGGGTGGAACCGGGGTGGATGTGCGTACCCGTGATGGATTTGCCAGGTACCTACGTTGCTATTACAACGACGACGACGACGACAGCTACAACAACAACAACAACAACAACAACAACACCTACAGCTTCTGTTGCAGCAACGATATAAACAAAATCAATATAAAACATTAAACTATAAACAACAGAAATAATAAATAAATAACAACAATAGCGTTGCTGGACCTGCTAGAAATAGGAGCCAAAATATCACCTCCCCCTCCCCTTGAATTGAGCCGTAACATCTTAAGTCGGATCTCTAAATCTAAAATGCTTTCATGGTAGTGTTAGAGCATCGTTAGCAAGACGAACAAAATGCGTAGCGACATTTCTTCCGGATCTCTGAGTTCCGAGTTCAGATTCCGCCCAGGTCGACTTTGCCTTTTATCATTTCAGGGTGGACCAAATGGACCATTAGGTATGATAAAGAAATATTCAGAGAAATACATGACAAAAAACACCAGGACTTATAAGTATATATAACACACAGAAAATGGCATTACTAGGTACCGCACACATCCTTCGTAAAACACTTTCAATACAGTAACCATAAGAGCATCACAACAAACCACAACACAGACCCAATGCACATAGAGCTGCGCTCGGTAGTGCAGTGAAAGCACGTGATAAAAATAAAACTACTGAATAATAATAATAATAATAATAATAATAATAGCAATAACAATAATAATAATAACAATAAGCAAAAGCACAACCACAAAGACATACACGGATATGTTTGCATACAAACATACTTACACTCCACCCAACACACACACACATATATACACACAAAAGGCTTCTTCCAGTTTCC
>NC_069002.1:4521984-4522892 GCF_001194135.2 Octopus bimaculoides | reverse complement strand
TCCTATCGGTCGCTTTTGCCGAACCGCTTGGAACCAGTAAAACCAAGCTGGAACCAGTAAAAGTGTAAAACAGGAAGTGTAAAAGAATATATGGAATAACTACACACACAAAGAAACACAGAAACACATACACACACACACACACACACACACACACACACACATACACACATCTATACGAGACACATATATGTATGTGTGTTTGAGTGCGTTTCGTGTACGTCTGTGTGTGTATGCCTGTGTATGTTTGTGTGTGTGTGTGCGTGTGTGTATGTGTGTATGTGTGTATGTGTGTGTGTTATTCTTGTTAGCATCTTTGCTTTATTACTTCAAGTTTTTAGGCGGAGGGAGTTCTTCAGATGTTTTATTAATGAACAAGTCATTCTGTGTATATACACACACATACGTACTTGCATAGATGGATAGATAGATAGATGGATAGATAGATAGATAGATAAAGAGATAGATAGATAGATAGATAGATGGATAGATAGATAGATAGATAGGTAGATAGATAAATAGATAGGTAGATAGATAGATAGATAGATAGATAGATAGATAGATAGATAGATAGATATAGATAGATAGGATGATGGATAAATATTCATATATGTGCATACATGCATGAATGCATGCATTAGTACTTATATACATCCTCGCATATGTGTGTATACACTCACACACACATAGTTATATGTTTACATATATATACATATAGACATACGTGCATTCATATACATACATTCGCACGCACGTGCACACTTAAAAATGTATGTGTGTACGTATGTATGTGTGCATGTGTGTATGTACGTAAATATGAACAACTACTTAAAGAGAGTGTGAATGTGTTAGAGCGTGCATGATTGTATACATGTATATATATATATATATATATATATATATATATA
>NC_069002.1:4520361-4521974 GCF_001194135.2 Octopus bimaculoides | reverse complement strand
ATGTGTGTGTGTGTGTGTGTGTGTATTTACGTGTTCGTATGAAACTATGTTGAGAAGTAGAAGGCTTGAGCAAGAAGCAAAACTGCGTGCAACAAAGCAATGACTTTGAAATCCGGAAGTGACTTAACGTGTTAACACATTTTCAAGATGGCGCCACGAAAGAATTGTTAATACAGTTTTGGGGGTCGGAATACCTCTGAAAGGAAATACACTCATCTTCACATTGATTCTCATCTTTTTTTTTTATATTGTGACCGAGAAAAGAGAGAGAGGGGGGCGGGTGTGATGAGGTGGATTGTGAAGAAGCGATCCTGCCTGCATACTCCCCGCTTTCTTTGTATTGTTTCTTGTATTGGGAAATTCTTATAAATAACCCAATACAAACGAACAAACGTACAAATGTGCATACATACATACATATATGTATATACACACACATAAATACATTCAACATATATAAAAAACATACATGATGTATACATATGTATATACACACACATATATATACGCATCTATGAATGTATATGCAAGTATATATGTATATATGTATGTGCGTGTGAGTGTGTTTCTGTGTATATATATATATATATATATATATATGTGTGTGTGTGTGTGTGTGTGTGTGTGTGTGTGTGTGTGTGTGTGTGTGTGCGTACGTGTGTACACCTAAGGAAATAACATATATAAATATAGGCTTTCAAAAATATATAAATTCGTAAAGTATATGTCGAAGCTTATATATATACATAAAAGCATTCATTTATAAAACGCGCATACATATATAAATGCACATATACATGTAGATAACATAAATATATATACACAGAATGTACACACAGAACTATACATACGTTCACTCATATCTATATATACATGCATACAAACACACATACTTATACCTGCATACATACATACATATAAATCTCTCTATATATATATGTATGTGCATTTACACACACACACACGTATGCATATATATATATATATATATATATATATATATATATATATATATATATATATATATATATATATATATATATACATACATACATACATACACACACTCATACGCACACACGCATGCATACACACGCACACACAAACACATACACACGCGCGCACACTCACACACAAATGCACATATACACAAGTAAATAATAGCTTCCATCTGAAAGGAAGTTGAAAGGGATAAAAAGGAAACGCTTTCATGTGGCGTGCCCTGTAGTGAAAGTAATGGTGTACATAACACTTCCGGTGAACGAAGCTACCGACCTAAGTTCGATTCTCACCAGAAGCTACTTTATTTATTCTGCTTAAATATCAAGACCCACAATTTTTTTGTGTTTCATTTTTTATGCATAACGCTGTCTGTCTCCCCACCTTAAACCCCCCACCATCATACCGTTCCTACATTGACCAGGTTTATTTCATTTTATTTTGTTTTGCTCTAAATTAGTTTTATTTTATTCTGTTGCAGACTGTTGAGAATGACTGGCGTCAATTTTCATAATATAGGAAATAAAACTGACTGCTCACATCATAGACACTGTTCTCTTCTCCTATCCATCCTCAACTCAGCCATATGCGTGTGTGTATATATATATATATAT
>NC_069002.1:4518442-4519970 GCF_001194135.2 Octopus bimaculoides | reverse complement strand
ATATATATATATATACCAGGGCAAGGCGCAGGAGTGACTGTGTTGTAAACAGCTTGCTTCTCAACCACATGGTTCCGGGTTCAGTCCCACTGCGTAGCATCTTGAGCAAGTGTCTTCTACTATTGCCTTGAACCGACCAAACAAAGCCTTGTGAGTGGATTTGGTAGGCGGAATCTGAAAACAAGCTTGTCGTGTCGTGTCGTGTTGTGTCGTGTATGTATGCATTTGAGTGTCTGTGTTTGTCCCCTTACAATCACTTGACAACCGATGCTGGTGTGTTGACGTCCTTGTAACTTAGCGACTCGGCAAAAGAGGCCGATAATATAAGTACTAGGCTGACAAAGTGTAAGTCCTGGGGTCGATTTGTTCGGCTAAAAGGTGGTGCTACAGTATGGCCGCAGTCAACATGACTGAAACAGGTAAACAAATGAAAGAATAAAGCAATGTCGGGGCCCAACGCCATAGCAGAAAATACTTGCCGAAGGTCAAGGGCCGTGGGGCTGACCCCAAAAGCTATGTGGCTGCAAAGCAAGCTTCTTATCCAGCCATACAACCATACATGCGCTTACGATTAAAAATTCTAAAGAAAGAAAGAAGAGTAAAGGAAGACAGGCGAAAAGCCTTCTCTGAAAAAATGGTAAAAGATATAGAAGAAGCAGGAAGTGTGATTAAACCAAAAAGCCTGTTAGGCCTACCGTGCCTGGAGCAGGTGGTGATGGTGTAAACGGGCCGAAAGATATGTTGATGTGTGTGTGTGAAGCAGCTAATTCCGCGTTGGCGATTATTCATCACCAGGTGGATGTCTTCTTTCACGACAAAGGGAAGGATTGGTCTAAGCAACCATCCTTGTTTGGTCAGAAGTTGGTGTAGAAAATGATTTAGGGAGCGGAGAGGAAAGAGAAAGATGGAGGTAGGGCAATGGGAAAGAAAGACAGAAACAGAATGAGGAAGAGAGAGAGAAAGAGAGTGAGAGAGAAAGAAAGAGAGTGAGAGAGAGAGAGAGAGAGTGAGAGAGAGAGAAAGAGAGTGAGAGAGAGAGTGAGAGGTATAGGATGTTGGAGAAAGAAAGACAAAAAGATAGAATAGATAGAACGAGAGAGAAAGATAGATAGATAGATAGATAGATAAATAGATAAACAGAGAGAAAGGGGGAGAAAAGAGAGAGAAAGGAAGAGAGAGAAGAGAGTGTGAAAGTCTAGAACGGCAAAAGGTTATGAAATGGGACTGAGGTGTAGTCTTCTTACATTAGCTTCCGGAATGTCAAAAACGTCTTCCGGTATACCATAAAAGTCTTTTGGCCAATAAACTTCCATCGCAGACACTTTTTTTGTATATAAATTTTAATTTTTTTTTGGTGGGGGGGTTCGATTAAAATTTTTTTTTTTTTTTTAGATTTTTGGGATTTATTTGGTTTGGAAAGGAATTTAAGACTGATTTTCATTGTTGAATTATTTTCCGCTTATTTGTCTTAGAAGGGAATAGAGTTCTATGTTCTGTATACGTGTGTGTGTGTGTGCGCGCGTGTTTG
>NC_069002.1:4511268-4517842 GCF_001194135.2 Octopus bimaculoides | reverse complement strand
GGTAGGGTGCGATCTGAGGTAGAATTTGGTTACTATAACTTTCAGGTCGAACGCCAACGCAAAGACTTCCTCCTTGGTTAGGGCTTGCGATTTTTTTTTTTTTTCTTGTTATTCATTCACGTTTTGGTGTTTCGGGTTTTCATTTCAATTTACAGACACTCTCGATCGGAATTCGACAGCCTCCACTTCATTATTATTATTGCTGTTGTTGTTGTTGTTGTCGTTGTTGCTGATGTTGTTGTTGTTCTTGTTTAATTGGATTACACGTATCAGCGACTCAAGCAGATCAGTTTCAAAGTTGGTGAAACTAGGGACAAATTAATCAGGAAGTAGGTCAGTTAC
This sequence comes from Octopus bimaculoides, assembly GCF_001194135.2. Classification (NCBI taxonomy): domain Eukaryota; kingdom Metazoa; phylum Mollusca; class Cephalopoda; order Octopoda; family Octopodidae; genus Octopus; species Octopus bimaculoides. Next base: position 4,517,500 of record NC_069002.1, on the reverse strand, counting down.
TGCAAAATATATAGTCACTTCACACAGACACTCACGCACACGCAACACATACATGAATGTACGTACATATATTTATATATGCTTGTGTGTATGTATATATAAATATATATACATGTACATATATAGTAATTGTATTTTTATATAAGTTTAAAGCGATCAACGTGTAATGACTAAGGAAAATAGTCTAATAAAGGGGCATATAAAGGGCCCTCCACAGAAAAAAAAATGGCTTTTCTATCCGTGTGGGAATCGAACCCACATCCCTTCGTTAACGCGACTAAGTGTGTTAACTTTACACCAGCGAATCAGCCTCCATTTAGGTGTCAAATTTAAGAACTATAAATTTTTGTTTTTTTATATTGGCACTTATGTGAATTTTTGCCACCCTGGTAACTATTTATTATTTTTTTTCCGTGTTATTTGTACACATTGAAAAAATACGCGTACATGTATGTGTGTGTGTGTATATATATATATATATATATATATATATATATATATATATATATATATACATGATTACACGCACATGATTACATACAAACACATTCATACATACACACATCTATACATTCATACATACATATATACATACATACATACACGCACATAAATACATACAAACACATACACACACGTAATACATACATACACACACATACACACATACATACATACATACATACATACATACATACCCACGTAAACACATAAATACATACATGCCCACGTACATACACACATGCATACATACACACACATTTTTTTACTTCCTGCCCAAGCAATTCTTAATTAATAAAAGGCCGCTGTTTGAAGTGATGTAGAAGCAAAAAAGCACCACAGAGATCTTGTGACAGAATGGCTTTCATTAAAGAACACAATTTCAATTTAATTCTTCACTCAACACTACTGGAATCCTAGTTTTTGGCGAAAGCGTTTCACAAGCTAATTTGAAGACACACTAAAAACTTGGTCAACCGTCTTCACATTTATAATTGAAAGCTCAATGATTGTGCCCTTTATATAAATATATATTCTTTCATTTATTTCAGTCATTTGACTGCGGCCATGCTGGGGCACCACCTTAAGCGGTTTTTGTCGAACAAATCGACGTCAGGACTTATTCTTTGTAAGCCTAGTACTTATTCTATTGCTCTCTCGGGGCGACCAAAGCCTTCTGAGTGGATTTCGTAGACGGATACTGAAAAAAGCCCGTAGTGTATAGATATATATATGTTTGTGTGTCTGTGTTTGTCTCTCCCACAATCACTTGACAACCGATGTTGGTGTGTTTACCTCCCCGTAACTTATGGGGTCTTCACGAAATCAAAAGATCCTACTTCGTTCCTCTTTCAAATGAATGAATGCCTCACCTGAAAAAGCCTCAAAACTTCTGGAATACACCTTGTATATTAGTGTACAGATGAAGGACGTTCGTTTTTAGCCCTCTTCTACTACTACTACTACTACTACTACTACTACTACTACTACTACTACTACTACTACTGCCGCCGCCACCACTGCTGATGTTGTTGTTGTTGTTGTTGTTGTTGTTGTTGTTGTTGTTGTTCTTCTTCTTCTTCTTCTTCTTCTTCTTCTTCTTCTTCTTCTTCTTCTTCTTCTTCTTCTTCTTCTTCTTCTTATTATTATTATTATTATTATTATTATTATTATTATTATTATTATTATTACCTTTATTATTCATGGTTTGAAATAAAACAAGAGTTCCCATCCTAACATCAAAAGGAATTAGGTACATTTTGGAAAAAGAAAATGAAAAAACAAACAAGAAAAAGAAACAAACAAAAACAAGCAAGAAACAAAACCCAGAACATTCATCAAAATGTTCACAGATAACAAATGGCGTATGAGAATTCCTCAACAATATTTACACAGCCTATTATTATTAAGAAATCATCATCATCATCATCATCATCATCATCATCATCATCATCATCATCATCATCATCATCATCATTATCATCATCATCTTTCAATTTTGTTTCTATTTCTTGCCGAGTGTCTTCCTGACACCTAGATCATTATTATTGTTGTTGTTGTTGTTGTTGTTGTAGTTGATGCTGTTGCTGTTGTTGCTTTGCTATTATTGTTGTCGACATTACTATTATTATTAATAATAATTTCATCATCATCATCATCACCACCATCACCATCTTCGTCACCATTATTACACTCTTACAAAAATTCTGACTATAAATATATGCTCCATTGCAAACGCTTTCCCGAGCAATGTGCACGAGCCTGCTCGCGAATATGATTAATAACATACATTAGAAAAAGACATTCGTGTTACGTGCCTGTCAAGGTGACTTGCTATGCACCTACGGCCCTGAGCGATACCAGCGCATATGGCACATGAATAACGAACGCAGCACAAGCCCAGAGTAGACGTAGAGATGTATTAGAGAAGAGAAGAGCCCCATTAAGATGAATTACAATCTAGATCTATAAAAGAGTAGACGCAGGAAAAACAACCTAGTCATTAATTATATCTGTGACTGCACCGCATGTACACCAATATAAATCCGAACGTCTCATTAGACTGTAAACTGTTTGGTTAACCTTGTAAGTTAGTTCATCGTTTTTGTTCTGAGCTTCGGTTCTTCTTCCTTCCTGTCTGGCATTCCACACAGTTGTTATATAACGTACAGGTATATGAAGTGAGGGAGGGGGGGAGAAGAGAAGGATTATGAGTTTGCGCTTGTTTGTGTGTTGGAGAGAGAGAGGGGGAGAGAAAGGAGGAGGAGGAGGAGAGAACATTGTGAGAGATAAGAGAGAAAAACAAAAAAAAAGGGAGAACTGGGAGAGATAAATGAGAAACAGAGATGAAGTTAAGTAGACAAAGGTACAAATATGTATAGTTAGATATTCTATCTATCTATCTATCTATCTATAATTACATATATATATATATATATATACAGAAAGAAAGAAAATGGGATGACAAAAACTCATAAGATTATCTTATGAATTTCATTAGCTTACAGCTGTTTCTGCCATGAGATGCTGTAGACTCATAGCTGAGTGCCAGAGTAACACCCTATAGCTTCATCGGAGCATCGAATATGAAGTGCTATTTATTTGGGAAAAATAATTACATATACGCACATACGTGTATATATATATAGGAAAAAGCATTACCAATGAGAAAGCCAACAGGTACGTGGGAGATGAAAATCAAGGGTTCTTTCCATAAATGAATTTATTTATGTGTGTGTGTGTGCGTGTGTGTGTTTTGTGTATCTGTATATCTATGTATTTATATTTTGAGAGACTCGAGGGTCGGCTGAGAGGGCACATACCAAAGTGCACGAAACTCTTGACCCTAAGATAGATAGAGAGAGAGAGAGAGAGATAGATAGATAGATAGATAGATAGATAGATAGATAGATAGATGGATAGATAGACTCAAGCACTTGCACACACACCTTCGCAACGATATACATCCACACACACAGACAGAAACAAATATATACATGTATATACACATATATACCCATGCCTTCAAACAGATTTAAACACACAAGCACCAACATGCACACGTACATACACACGCTCATACACACACACATATACACCTAAAAGTGCATATATATATATATATGTATATATATCCACGCACACATACACCCTTGCAATGACGCGCACACACAGACAAATACATACACATAGACACAAATGCGCGCGCACGCACGCACGCACGTACACACACACTCACACACACACACACACACACACACACATCATCATCTACCCATTTCTCTATAATCCAGGTGTGTTTAAAGGTGAATGTTTCTGTTATTTAAACCGAACAACAAAGGGTTTTTCCTGCCACCCGCCACCCGCCATCTTTGATGGTTGTTTTGTCTTTGATGAGGAGGAGAGTAAAAGGATGATGGAGATAGGGTTTCGATAACACCACCCCACTCTTACCCCTTTGCTTTTTTGTTGTTTTGCTTTTACATTGATTGGCAAATAATTAGTGAACTCTTGTTGTTATTGTTGTTGTACTTCTTTTTCTTCTTCCCCTCCTCATTCCTTTCTTCATTTTTTTCTTCTTCTGCCTCCTCCTCCTCATCTTCTGCCGGAAATGTGATTGTTCTCTTCACTATTGTTGTTTTTGTAGATATGAGTGCTACGATTGTTGTTGTTGTTGCTGATGTTGTGAATATATTCTTATGATTGTTGTTGTTGCCGTTTTTGTTGTTCCAGATCTTGTTGTGATCATAGATAGATGTAATAGATATTATTCTTGTGGTTGTTATTGCTTGTAGTGTGTTGTTGTTGGTGTTGTTGTTGTATACGATGTATACGATGACTGTGAATGCTGTTGTTGGTGTTGTTGCTATGGATACCGCTGTTGTGATGATTGCTTTCCTTGTTTGTTTTTTTTTGGTGTGAATATTGTTATTGTTCAGTAGATCTAATTGCAATTTATTTTGGAGGTGGGGGCGTTCTAGAGGATTACATCGACTCCATTACTCAACTGGTACTGATTCTATCGGCCCCTGAAAGGACGAAAGTCAAAACAGACCCCTTTTGGTGTTGGTAGTAGTAGTAGTAGTGGCGGTAGTGGTGTGTTGTCGGAGTTGCGGGGTATAGTTTAATGGTTTACCCACATCACAAGAGGATCTCCTACTTGAAATGATTTGTGCGGATAAATGGCAAACAGATTGTTGATGTTGTTGTTGCTATGAGCATGTTCTCATGAATGTTCTTTTCTGTTTCTTGCTGTTCTTGTTGTTATTTATATATGTTGTGTGAGGGTCTCTGCATGTGTGTTAACGTGAGTGTAAGAGAGAGAGAGAGAGAGAGAGAGAGAGAGAGTGCGTGAGTGTGTGTGCGTAAGAGAGAGTGTATGTGTCTGCGATATGTGTTCGTGTGTGTGTGTGTGTGTGTAAGAGAGAGAGAAAGAGAAAGAGAGAGAAAGTGACAGAGAGAGAAAGAGATTGAGTGTGGTATGTGGTCGTGTATGTGTGTGTGTGTGTGTGTGTGTCTGATTTGAGGGAGATTTGCCTGCTATTTGTAGTAGGCCAAATGACCACCAGGAGGCTTTCATTTTCTTGTATGAATGTGTATGTTTGTGTGCGTGCGTTAATCTCTCTATGTGTGTGTATGAGAAAATGTATGTATGAATATCCGTGTGTCTTGAGCTCTTCTGCGTGTACGTATTCGTGTGTGTGTGTGTATGTGTGTTGTTTTTTGTGTTTGTATGTGTGTTTTTTGTGTGTGTGCTTGTGTATTTGTTTATGCGCGCGCGCGTGTGTGTGTGTGTGTGTGTTCGTGAGTGTGTGCGTGCATGCGTGTGCGGTATATACAGGTGTATTTAAGTGTGTACGCGTAGGAGATGCGTGGCAGATGTGTGAGGGAGGGTGAGTGAGAGCGAGAAGTAATATTCTTCAGAAAGAAGAAATGAAGAAATACGTCAGAGAAGAATGAATGAGAGATGGCAAGAAAGAGAGAAGTAGAAGGAAACACACAGAGAGAAATGAATAGAAAGAGAGGGGGAGAGAGAGGGAGGGAGAGAGAGAGAGGGAGATTGAGTGAATGAATGTGTGTGCATGAGAGACAGATAGAGAAGAACTAGAAACATGATACAGAACTCTGTTCCGAGATATCAGGATTTACCAATTTATGGAATGATAAGGACTGGAAAATAGGTGAGAAGAATGAAATGAGAGAATGGTATATATTATTAGACTGATAATAGGATATATACAATATATGTGTGAGTATATGTCTATACATACATACACACATACACATACATTCACACATACATTCACACATACATACACACATACATACACACATATATACATACATACATGTACAGAACACATACATACACATACATACATACATACATACATACACATACATACATACATACATACATAAATACATACATACATACATACATACATACATACATAATACATACATACATACATACATACATACATACATGTGGAACCCTTAATCCCGACACATTTTCCCCTATTTCCATTTCTTTCCTCTCACCCTTTATATTGAAGAGCGTAGACTCGAAACGTCAAAGACTTTTCCATTTTTCCCAAGTGTCAAATAGACACACCTGCTTGTAGTTCCTCTACCACTCTATGTCTTTTGTTTTCTGTACAGTTGAACCACACACACACACACACACACACACACACACACACACACACACACACACACACACACACAC
>NC_069002.1:4506908-4510575 GCF_001194135.2 Octopus bimaculoides | reverse complement strand
TATATATATATATATATATGTATGTATGTATGTGTATGCATGTATATATGCATGCGTGTGTATAAATAGTAAATATACAAATATATATATATATATACATGTATTCGTACATGTATGTGTGTGTGTGTATGTGTGCGTGCGCGCGCGTGTGTGTGTACACGGGCGTGCATATTTATATAAAACGCATGTACTCAGACCTGTTTATCTACGTATGTATATATGTATATATACATGCGTATATATGTATATATGTTCGCCTATATGGGTAATACATTTGTATATACGCACATCAAGAAATATGTATAAACATATACATTCGTATATGTATATGGGTGTGTCACTGTAAGTTATATAGACACACATACATATATACATATATATATATATATATATATATATATATATATATATATATATATATATATATATATATATATATATATATATATATATATATAGACATTTGTATGTATGTATGTATGTTTGTATGCGTGACTTGTATGCAAATCAACAGAATGCTATATATAAAAGAACGTGGCTGTTTAATCAAGAATTTTGTTTCTTAACCACGTTTTTTGGGCTCATTGCACCCTGGACAAGTGTCTTCTGCTGTAGCCCCGAGCCGACTAAAGCTTCGTGAATGGACTTAGATGGAAACTGAAAGAAGCCCATCATGTGTGTGTGAGCGAGTGTGTGTGTGTGTGTGTGTGTGTGTGTGTGTATGCGTGTGTTGTTTGAGTCTACTTGTCTTAATATCCGTGGGATTGTTTTAAATGAATGTCATTCAATTCCAATATTCTGCGAATCCGTACCTGTCCACGGAGATACTATTACCATGCTTGGAAAAACAGGTAAGGGTTGGCGACAGAGAGGGCATTCGGTCATATAGAATATCTGCTTCAATAAACTCCTCCGACCCATGCAAGCATGGAAAAGCATAGACGTTAAAACGATGATAACGAAAAGAACGTCAAATACAACAAAAGTCCTAACAACCATTACTCTGTAATTACTGCACACCTGATATTTGATGTTGTTCGTGTTTTTGCTGTTGTTGTTGTTGTTATCGTTGTTGTTGTTGTTGTTGTTGTTGTTGTTGTTGTTGTTGTTGTTGTTGTTGTTATTCTTGTCGTTGGTGCTGTTGTTTTTTCCTTCTATTACTGCTACTATAGACGTTATGGCTGCTGCTGCGCGTGATGCTGCTGTTGTCACCACTATTTTTTGTTCATTTTTGTCTTTTTTTCTTCTTTTTTTTTCTTTTTTTTTTGCTGCTGTTGATGTTTCTTATATTACTTCCGGTGAAGTCTATTGCTAGTTTCACTTCCTGTAAACTCTGATGTCATCCCATCTGCAATCTCCTTTGCTGCCACCACAATCACCACCACTACCACCATTACCACCACCACCACCACCACCACAATCACCACCACTACCACCACCACCACTACGCAAAGCCATCTCAACCACCACCTCCAGTAGCAGCTCCAGCACCACCTTAAATACTATTACCTCCATCACCAATACTACAACCACCACCACCATCCGCACTGCTATTAACAGCAGCAGCAGCACAACCTCCACCACCATTACCACCACTGCCTCAACAACCATCACTACTTTCTCGACGACCACCACCACCACCGTAATAAGAACAAGACCAACAGTTCGAACCAGCATCGCTGTAGTACAATCTCAGCGCTAGCGACACACGGACAGACAGACAGACGAGCAGATACGAGGGCTACAGGCTGCCGCCCTTCGTTCTGTTTATTACTGGTCTCTGGTCTCTTGTCTAGACATCATATTAAGCATGCTGCGCCATGCACCGTATCAGCTATGTTGGCAGTTTTATTGCTAATATCATAGAGCAGCTATTTCACCTCTCTTCCCTTCTCCCTTCTTTTCCTTCTACCCCTCTCTATCTCCCTTCTCTCTCTCTCCCCACTCTCTCTCCCTTCTCTCTCTCTCTATTTCATTTTCTCTTTTATCTATCTATCTATCTATCTATCTATCTATCTATCTATCTATCTATCTATCTATCTATCTATCCAGTTATCTAATGTCTGTCAAACTGACAGACTGTATGTATGCATGTGTGTGTATATATATATATATATATATATATATATATTATATATATCTATACTTATATACATATATACATACGCATATGCATGTACAAACACGCATATACACACGTAAATAATTATATTATATATGCGTATGTGCGTATGTATATGTATGTATATATACATGTAATATATATATATATTTGAGTGTGTATATATGTGTGTGTGTGTATGTGTGTGTGTAATAATCAAGCAATAATCTAGCAGCTCTCTATATGTTTGTATGTACGTGTGTGTGTGTGTGTGTGTATATACATATACATGAGTGTATATATATTATATATATGCATATATATATGTATGTATGCATGTGTTTACATATATATTCGCCATGATAGATCGCTAGCCACTAAACCTTTTTCTATTTTCTCTCCCTGTTTATTTCTGTGTTCCTTTCTTGTTGAGCCATGCCAGGCTCATAAGGGGCCAGTATTCCGGTTTCAGTGGAGTATATATTCCCCACCTGGATGGGACGCTGGTCCATCACAGGATCATTCATTTGCTAGCTGAGTGGACTGGAGCAACGTGAAATGAAGTGTCTTGCTCAAGAACACAACGCGACACCTGGTCGAGGAATCGAAACCACAATTTTACGATCTTACCAACACCCCTAATCACTAAGCCACGTGCCTCCACTAAATATTGAAAAAATACTCTCAAATTAGTCATGTCAAAAAAGTGACAAGACTCCTATATATCAAAGAATTATCGAATAGAATAGACTCTTAGAGAATTCTATAAAAAAAAATTGGTCCATAAGAATTATCATATAGAATTGACCCTTAGAGAATTCTATTAAAAAATTGGTTCATAAAGCCGTCCAAAGAAGTGTTGTTGCAAAGAATTATTGGCCAATAAAATAGACACTACAATAGCTCTATTGAAGAATTGGTCAATAGGAATGTTTATAAGAAGCGTTGTATTGAAGAATTAGCCACTTGATCGATGGCAAAGTTTTATTTTACAATCCGTTGGAATTTTCCGGAACAGTTCTCTAAAAGTATTTTAGGAAACCTGGTGTTATAATTAGATTGAAAGTAAAAGATTCCAGGGAAATAATTTCTGAAGAAAACTCATACCTGCCCAAGCCGCAAATATATAAATAAGACAAATAAATACATGAGTACAACAAATAAAATAAATGATTAAAACAAAAATAAAACCAAAAAAGCAAAGTAAATAAGTATAAATAAACGTGAATGTTTGAAAGAAAGAATTAACGAAATAATAAGAGAGAGATAGACAAATAGATAGACATACATACATACATACATACATACATACATACATACATACATACATCTAACCATATGTGAATCGTTGGCGATTTTTGTCTTCCTCATATATATATGTACGACGGGGTTTCAGTTTCCGTCTACCAAATCCACTCACAAGGCTTTGGTCGGCCTGAGTCTATAGTAGAAGGCACTTGCCCAAGGTGGCACGCAGTGGGACTGAACCCTGAACCATGTGGCTGGTAAGTTAGCTACTTACCACACTGCTACTCCTGCGCCTATATATAGTATATATATATATAT
>NC_069002.1:4505323-4506676 GCF_001194135.2 Octopus bimaculoides | reverse complement strand
TGTTCTTCCCCTCCAAACACCTCAGTGGGTTTTGTTTCTCTAAGTAAAGTCGACGCTAAACTTAACATTCTTGCATTCTTGTAGTCAAAAAGCAAGGAAAATGAATTTTCGTGGAAGGGGTTCGGGAACGGACATGAGGTGGGGGGAGGGCGGTTTGATGGTGAAGTCAGATAATTGGTGGTGGTGGTGGTGGTGGTGGTGGGAGTGATGGGAGATGACTGCAGGATTTAGGAGGAATCGAATTAACACATATGTGCAGTTATGTGTAAAACAACAACAACAACAACAACAACAACAGCAACATCAACGCCAACAACAACAGCTATATCAGCAGCAATAGCAACAACAACAATAAACAATCATACGTAGACGCAAGTCGAAAGTTTCGAATAATAATAACAATGGTGATGAAGACGACGACGACCACAACAACAACAACAACAACAATACCTTTCTACTATAGGTACAAGACCTGAGATTTGGAGGGAGGGGACTAGTCGATTACTTCAACCCCAATACGCAACTGGTACTTAATTTATGGACCCTGAAAGGATGAAAGGCAAAGTCGGCCTCAGCGGAACTTAAACTCAGAACGTAGCGACAGACGAAGTACCACTAAGCATTTCGCCCAGGGTGCTAACGATTCTGCCAGCTCGCCACCTCAATAATAATAATAATAATAATGATAATAATAATAATAATAATAATAATAATAATAATAATAATGGTTTCAAAGTTTGCTACAGAATACAGAATTTGTGAGTAAGTTAACGAAAGCATTAACCAGCTCTTGAGTAAATGCAGTAAGCTAGCACAAAAAGAGTATAAGCACAAACAAGCTTGTGTAGGTAAAGGAGCGCGTCGGGATGTAAACCGAGTATGTGGAATCAAAGTAACAAGAAAATGATATGTATTGATCGAGAACAAGAATTACAGGGTTTTATGGGACATCCTTATAAAGGCAGGCCACACTATTGAAGTAAAAAAAAAACAACTTAGAAATAATTATGGTGGAGAGAAGAAAGAAACGATATAAGGTTATAGACTTTGCAATACAACACGGTAATTGGGTGGATGCTAAAGAATTTCTTGATCTAACCAGAGAGATTAAAAGACTGTGAAAGTCTAAGACGATAATTATTCCTTAGTACAATTGGTGCACTTAGTGCAATACCCAAAATCCAAACAAAATAGGCCGAAAGATTGAGACTGACATTGATGACCTGAAAAAAAAGTGCAATCCTATATTCTGCAAGAATGTTAAGAAAGGTTTGAGAAAACTTGCTGTCACCAAACCTCAAGACAGCGCCACTGCTAAAGTAAATATTACACACACAAACACACACACACACA
>NC_069002.1:4500243-4502256 GCF_001194135.2 Octopus bimaculoides | reverse complement strand
TATATATATATATATATATATATATATATATATATATATATACACATACATACATATATTATAGATGCATGATTATATATATATATATATACATGCACGTTCACACACGCGCGCGCCCTATATATATATGTGTATGTGTGTGTGTGTATATATATATATATATATATATTATTGACAGACAGACATATGCCGCCGTCGAAGAAACGTAATGCAACAAGTCAGTGGCGAAGTGAAACTGCTCCGATGCCTGCACGTGAATTGTGAAAGAATGTTACGTGCGCAGCGATGCACAAATATTTGTGACACTTTATTACGCTAAAGCGCAATGCGACCGGAAGTAGAGTAATCCTGTCGAAAATCTCAACAAACACCCATGTAGCAATTACTTTAATTCAGAACTTCTGTTGAAAACCGACGTCTCGTATGATGAGAACACCTTAATTAACACAACGCAGTCCCGTTTTTTTTCTGTTTGCCATACATTCGCATTAGCGGCGGCAAAGAGGGCGAGAGAGAAAGAGAGAGAGAGAGAGAGAGAGAGAGAGAGAGAGAGGATGGCAGCAGTCGGTTTAGTTGTGTTAGTTGGTTGGATGATCTGCTCGAAATAGCAGTCAAATCTCCCTCCACCATCCTGTTGTCCAACGTATATTGAAGTCTGGGGGACGTTTACGTACCCTGTACCGCCAAACTTCGTTGACCCCTTTTAATGGGGAGTGCTTATGGTGCTGGTGTTTGTGTTGGTGTTGGTGGGAAAACGGATTGAGTGCCTTCTATTTTCTGTCAGAAGAACACTACTACTACTACTACTACTACTACTACTACTACTACTACTACTACTACTGCTACTACTACTACTGTGTGTGTGTATGCTTCTCCCCCGCCGCCATCTCTTGACACCCGATGTTGGTGTATGTACATCCCCATAACTTAACGGTTCCGCAAAAAAGTCCGATAGAATAAGTACTAGGCTTACAAAGAATAAGTCCTGGGGTCGATTTGCTTGACTAAAGCTTTCTAAGGCTCCAGCATGGCCGTAGTCAAATGGATGAAACAAGTAAAATAAAAGCATACATACATGCATATATATATATATATATATATATATATATATATATATATATATATATATATATATATATACGTATATGTTTGTGTATATATGTATGTATGCGTGTATACACATACAGATATACATATTTAACTACAGTTTTCTATGTGGTTTCTTTTAGCCCGGTCACAGTTTTCTGCCAATGACATTTATTTAGTCGAAACTCAGTCGTAATATAAACCACCTCGAAAAAAAGAAACAAAATTTCGTTAACCTTCGCGTGACACGCTACCCTTTTAGAGGGTGAAATCCTATCCCAAGTGGAACAAACGCTTCATTCAGAAGATTCACAGCTATCAATCTCTTCATAACGATTATCTTTCATTTATTGACTGATTCGATATATATATATTTCCACCGTTTATTTCCCTTCGCACCCATGCCACCCTCCTCTGTCCACCCTTCCATTTCTATTCCCCCTCCTCTCTCCCAAACATCTACTCACCCCTACCATTGACGTGTTTCTCTATCAGCCTGGATCTGACACGAAGGACCTTTTACGTAATCGCTATACTCATACTACGTGTCGTATCATGTCACGTTATGCTTCGGTGATTCTTTTTTTCTTTGTCTTTGTTTCTCTTTTGTCTCGTCTTTCGCTCACACTCATTTCTGTACACGCTCACTCGTTGACAAACTTCGTCACTCACACAACCACTTAGTCAATCGATCGAGACAATCAATCAATCAACCAATCACAAAAGCAATACTTGACTCACTGAATCATTTAATCAATCCATAATTTAGTATTGGTTTCAAATTTTGGCACAGGGCCAGTAAGTTCGGGGGAGGGATTAAGTTGATTACATAGACCCCAGTATTCAACTGGTACTTATCTTATCGACTCCGAAACGATGAAATGCGAAGTCGACTGAGGAAAGAAAACTCCAAATGACCCGTCCTTG
>NC_069002.1:4499063-4499436 GCF_001194135.2 Octopus bimaculoides | reverse complement strand
ATATATATATATATATATATATACACAGACATATATTTAGAAATATACAAATATATATACATGAATATGTATGTGTGTGTTTATACATACATATATCACATGTATGCATATATGTATGTTATGTATGTAATTGTTTCTGGGTAGGTGGGTAATATACACGTGTATGTGCGTGGCGGGGGAGTATTAGTGTGCGGATACATGAGTATAATTACATAAATACCTACATACCTATATACATACATACATACATACATACATATATACGTAAACACACAAATACACATATAAAGGGAAACTATTCATTTACTAATTTTATTAACTTCACTAAGGAATATTTGTGAGTGTATGAATGTATATACATATATGTGTATGT
>NC_069002.1:4497742-4499053 GCF_001194135.2 Octopus bimaculoides | reverse complement strand
ATATGTCTGTGCGTGTGTGTGTATAAATACACATGCAGATCAGTATTACATCATATATTCGTTTGCAAAACATTTAGGTCAGCCAGGATATCAAATACCGTTTCACCCAAGACTGGGTCAATGGCGCCCTATATACGATTTCTCTACCACTTGACAAATTTTCACTTCACCGATGTTCGTAATCTATCCGTGAAAATCATTTGATTCTGCGCGCGCGCACGCGTATATATACGGGTACGCACACACAAGCGTGCGCACTTTTACATACACGTCAAAAGGAAGAAAAGCACAACGAAATATGGAGGTATATGCCACAGGATTTACATGTGGAATTCCTTTGTGTTCGTAGAGTTTATATAAAGAGATGAGAAATAGAAAATGAATTCATGAGACTCTTTATTCAAAGCCACTACGATCGTTTCAACCCACCATGCACCCGTACCTTACAAGTAAGCTACTGCACAATGCACTGCATGCATTATAGGTGCAGCGGCGTCTCCTAATATGACTTTTCAAACAAGTACTTCGCTTTCTACTTGCCGTTTCGCTTATTCTTCGGACACATTTTCGCCATTGCAGCATCTTTGCCGTCTCGTTTAACTCCCCTCTTCAGTGTTCTGGACACATCGTTTTCTCTGTTTCTTCTCCCTAATCTTCGTCTTCCTCTCTCTCTCTCTCTCTCTCTCTCTTTCCTCTCCTCTGTCTCATTCCTCTCCTCTGTCTCATTCCTCTCCCCTCCTTTCTCTCCCTTTCCTCTCTCTCCCTTTCCTCTTTTTCTCCTCTTCCTCTCACACATCTCTCCTCCCTCTTCGTTACATTCACGTTTTATTTCCAATTATGTCAGTTCAGTGCTATACTTCCTCCCTCCCTCCATTTCTTTCTTCCTTCCTTTCTTTCCATCCTTCTTTCATTCTTCGTCTCTTTCCTTTCTTTCATTCATACTTTTCTTTCTCCTTTCCTTTTTTCCGCTTGTGCATGTGAAATGTGCAGTTGTGTGGGAATGCGTGTACATGTAAATGCATGTGTCGTTATATTAATTCATATATACGTGTGTGTGTGTGTGTGTGTGTGTGTTTGTCCACGTATGTGTGTGTGCATGTATGCGCGCGTGCATCTGTGTGTGTGTGTACGAAATTCACTCACCCTCACGCTCACTTTAAATTACTCCCCTCACACTTTCTCTTTACTCATATGTTTACTCATACTTTCCCTCACGTCATCGTCATCATCATCATCATTATCATTTTCTTCTCCATGTTGTTGTTATTGTTGTTGTTCTCCCTCTCTTTCTTCTTCATTTTCTTTTTCTCA
>NC_069002.1:4495312-4496548 GCF_001194135.2 Octopus bimaculoides | reverse complement strand
ATATATATATATATATATATATATATATATATATATATATATACATGTATATGTATGTATATGTACATATATATATATAAATGTGTATGCACATATATACATATCTATATACATATATATATGTATATGTGTGTGTGTGTGTGTGTGAAGGTGTAGGGAATGATAGGTAGAGAGACAAACACAGACAGACAGACAGACAGCTACATAGATAGATGACATACATAAACGAGGCCATTGCATATATGTGGGACAAACATGAGAAATATACACACAGGCACACACACAAATGCACACACATGCAATCACACAATCACACATATGTATGCATATTTGCATTTGTTTTTGTATTTCTGTATGCTTGTACACAGTATACACCAGTAGGTGGATGCTCTTCTTTCACTTCTAAGATATTATGGCCGCCATTTTGATTGTGGTCTTCGTTGCTGGCATTGACAGAAGACTTATTTGTTTATTTGGGACAAATGTGAAAATTAAGTTTGGTTTCAAATCCTAATCAGTGTGAATGTGTGTGTGTGTGTGTGTTTGTGTGTGTGCTTTTGTATGCATGTATATACGTATGTGTGTCTATATTGCATGCATATATATATATACACGATGATTGCGTGCGGGTGCTTACGTGTAGGCGGAGAAGGAATGCGAAATTTATAAGTATTATGTTAGTGAATATATATTCATGTTTAACAAATATATGTATTTATGTTTCATATATATATATATATATATATATATCAAATGGATGTGTTATAAAACTATTACGCACATGGAATAACAGCCATACCAACAATCCAGCATACCTCCATCATCAGCTGCCCCACGGATATCACAATCGTTTCGACACCTGGGCTGTACCATTCAATCCGGTGGTGTCAGCAGCACTAAAATAAGTGTTGTTTGGGAACAAACATACGTTAGATATCATTGCATTCATTTAATATTAATTCTAGGAAGGGTTAAACACCAACATTATTAATTAAACTACAACAAAGATACAGTATCGGTAAATAATTTCATGTATATATGCATATATATATATATACATTTCCTGTCCTCGCTTCTCATACTGTGCACGTTTTTTTTTTCTTGACGTCCTGTACCCATATATGCAAGTGTATATACATATATATGTAGGTATGTACATATATGTATGTGTATATGCATATATTTATATATATGTACGTGTATATATACATATGTGTATATATATATGTATATATA
>NC_069002.1:4490742-4493931 GCF_001194135.2 Octopus bimaculoides | reverse complement strand
CACACACACACACACACACACACACACACACACACACACACACACACACACACACACACTTATATAATATGTACAAAAACATATACACACGCATTTATATATTATATACAAACACACAGACATACACATTATATACAAACACATGCACACATTTATATGTCATATGCAAGCACATGCACACACAGACACGCAAACACACTTATGTAAACAATTATGTTTATATTATGTTTATACAAGTGTGCATACATACAT
Organism: Octopus bimaculoides; assembly: GCF_001194135.2. Classification (NCBI taxonomy): domain Eukaryota; kingdom Metazoa; phylum Mollusca; class Cephalopoda; order Octopoda; family Octopodidae; genus Octopus; species Octopus bimaculoides. The sequence goes on along the minus strand of NC_069002.1, from coordinate 4,493,679 downwards.
ATGTACACACCTATATACATAAGTACGTATATACATATATACATACATGCATACATATATTCATACATACGTACGTGAGTGCGTACGTACATATATGCAACCAAACTGCCCAAGTACCAATCTTGAGAACTTGGGTTTATCAAAGCCTGAAAGGAGAAAGCTGATTAGAAAACCTATACAAGTTTAACCCTTCGGGTACTAGAATTTTAATGAAGAGTAGCTTCATAATTTCCCGTTTCCCATCTGCGGCAGAACGTGTGCCGACGTAAGATAGTTGCCTCTATATCTATAGTATTCGGTCCTTGACAATTGCATTCAGCGCACGCCGTCCGGGATGGCTGATGTACCGTCCTGATTGCCTGTTGAGGGTCCACTGGTGTCCTCCTGAGATCCGAATCTGTGTTATCGGACTTTACTTCATTTTAGTTTTATCAGCCATTCTTTTCCGTGTTGGTTTCGGGCATGTTGGAAGTGGGGCGGGGGGTCCTTTTCTTACATTGATTGCTTTCATTGCAGCAAAGAACTGAATCTACCCTCACAAAAATCTGTTTAATCCATAGGTGGGACCCTGACAGGTACACTACCGTTCAGAGTCAGAATGGGCCTGAAATTAATGGTAATTAAGAAGTGACCCCCACTCTCCCTACAGCTCCAGAACTCCCAAACTGGAGCCTCATCACCGGATGCAGTTTAATGATATATCCAGAACATAAAGAAGAGAAACTTAGAACCAGGTAAACACAAGCTACCAAAAATTTTAGTTAACAAACACATCAAACATATACATCCATCATCAGCCTCCTAATCGTTATCGTTTCTATACCTTGGCTATACCACCGAATCCGGCGAGGTAAACAGTATTAAATACCTAAACGGTGTCTTGGAATTAATAGGCAAGAAGTAGTGGTGAGACATTAGCGCAACATGTCCGCATCTGCTTATTGTTGCATAAATACGTAAATACCAATAACTCCAAAGTTCAGAAATTCAAAAATTAGACACAAATAACAGAATAATATCAAAATGAAAATTGCTGCCTCAAGAATTATTGAACGTCCAACTTAACGTATTGAACAAACGTAATCGAACGTAGTCATAAACACGCGTTGCCAAAACGTAAAACGCAAGATAATTACCTGAGGAATAATCAGAAAAGAACTGTAAATATAGAGATTAATTAAAGAGCATAAACCAATAAACATTGCTGCCTAACAACTTATAACAAGTACTTAAAATACGCAAGCAAAATGAAAATGAACTGAATGTAAACTAACAGAACCACATATCACGTAAACTATCAAGCTGCCAGCGTCTTAAAAGAGCGCGACAAGGGAATAAACCAACGTAAACCAATATCTATTAAATATAAGCCTTAATTATGGAAAATATATTTAAACAAATATTTCGTGTAAAAAAAAAAACATGTAAATAATATAAATTGACTAAAACACTCAATTCGTAAGGAAAGCACTCACTAACATTTAAAACACAAAAACATAACTAAAACAAACTATATATATATATATATATATATATCATGGTTGTATGTGTGTATGTATGTATGTATGGATGGATGTATGGATGGATGGATGGATGGATGGATGGATGACGTAGGGATGTCTCTTTATGGTGGCCTCATTTGTCACCTTATCTACTGAAAGTTCTATGGCGATGGCAGAGCGGCGACATGTTCAAACCTAACCAGTTAGAAGCGCGCATCAAGTCACAACTTTTATGAACTTTTGTCTGGCCCCTATGCTTCAAGCCCTGAAGATCTACAACGAGACTGAAGGTTCGTCTGAGAAGTCATGGATGAAAAGTCCGAAATGCCGTTGGCAATGAAGAAACACAAGAAAACGGTAAACACACATCATATATACTCTTTTCTTATCCGTTTAAATCATTTTCGGCTGCAACCATTCCAGATATCGATTATTCTTGGATGACAAGCCATGTTCTTTGTTCTTTAGGCAAAGAGATGCTGGTGCCTTACGCAAACCATCCACTGTCTTCGTCAGTAACCTGATTGCGGGACCGGCAGCACAAACGTCTTTAAGCATAACGACTTTTAGCGGGAAATTTACGATAAAAATTCAGTTTTAATATTTAGCGAAGTTATTCGAAACTTGATTATTGTAAGGCATGCATAAAAACACGTGACATATCAATTAGATGTTCGGATATAAGATCCATTAATCACGTGTTCTTCCGCTCTGGCACTCTGAGTAATGATTCGACTTTCCTTGAAATATATACACTAAATTATTATTGTTATTATTTTTTTGCTAAAGAGGCAAGCTGACAGAATCGTTAGCACGTCGGATGAAATGCTTAGCGGCATTTCGCCTGTCGCTACGTTACGAGTTCAAATTCCGCCGAGGTCGACTTTACTTTTCATCCTTTCGGGGTCGTTTAAATATATATATGTATGTATTTATGTATGTATATTTCTTTATTGCCCACAGGGGGCTAAACATAGAGGGGACAAACAAGGACAGACAAAGGGATTAAGTCGATTACATCGACCCCAGTGCGTAACTGGCACTTATTTAATCGACCCCGAAAGGATGAAAAGCAAAGTCGACCTCGGCGGATTTTGAACTCAGGACGTAATGCATACATACACACACACATACAGTTATGTAGCAACCAAAGCTGACAAGTCCATCCATTTTGTATGCATATGTACCAACGCACATGCATACAAATATATTTATGAACGCGCAAATATATTTAGACATAAACACACACACACACACACACACACACACGTATATGCCCACACTTGAACAAATTCCACGCGTGCACGTGAACGAACATAGGCACATGGGTAAAGACACGCACATCCGGTGGATGTAAAACAACAAACACTACAACAACAATAACAGCGAAGAAGAAAAGAAAATGAAGGGGGGTGAAGAGGAGGACGAGGGGTAT
>NC_069002.1:4489002-4490682 GCF_001194135.2 Octopus bimaculoides | reverse complement strand
GAAGTTGAAGAGGTTGAAGGGGGGATAGGAAGGAAAGATTGGAAGAGAAGGACGAGAAGGAGAAACGGCAACAGCCTCGGCATAAACCACCATCGCTACAACTACTACTACAACCATCACCACCACCATTACTACCACCACCACCACCACCACCACCCCTACTACGACTACTACTACTACCACTACCACCATCACTACCACCATCACTACCACCACCGCCACCACTACTACGATTACTACTACTACCACCACTACCATACTACCGCTATTACGAATACCATTACCACTACTACTACTTCTACAACTACTTCCACTTCTACTTTCATACTTAATGCACTCCTCCTTCTCCTCCTCCATCTACTACTACTACTACTGCTGCTGCTGCTGCTGATTTCATATTTAACGTGGAGAACCCCAGCGTATTTCCAATCAATTACAGTTTTAATGAAGGGTGAAAAATCATTCCCGTTAATAACACTGGGTAACATGATTTTTGACCCTTAGTAGCAACTGATATTTCCTATTTGCTTACCCCTAGAAAATTATGAAAAATGGCTAATATTTCCTTCAACCTTTGCTTTTGTTATGATATTTAGTCAAATCCCAAAGAATCCCTCTCAACACACAGCTATGATGTTCCCTGATTACACTCACTCATGTTCAGAGATGCACATATTGTCAGCCACTAAGGGACACGCTCAAGGGGTTACGGTCAAGCAACTGGCAAGCAAATCTGTGGGATTCAGCAGAATATTTGCTGATATTTCTGCTTCAGTAACTTGGCACTGAATCTGTCTGAAACGTAATGGAAAATAGGTCAGTTTCAAAACGTTGACAGCCAGGTCACAAAAGCAAAGTTTGAAGGGAATAGTAGTCACTTCCTTTGATTTCTAGATAGAAGCAAACAGGAGATAACACCTACTGGCCAAAGACAACAAACAAATCTGTGGCACTGAGCAGAATATTTGCTATGATGATATTTCTGAAATTTAGTAACTCGGCACTGAATCTTTCTGAAATATAATGGAAAGTTGGTCATTTTCAAAACGTTGACAGCCAGGTCACAAAAGCAAAGTTTGAAGGGAATAGTAGTCACTTCCTTTGATTTCTAGATTGAAGCAAGCATTTACTCATCAAAAACAAAAGAAAAATTAAATTTTTGTTACACGGGGATAATTTGTCACACTTAGTCGTAATTTTTAAATATTCTATTTTGTTTTGCTAGTTAAGAAGGCAGTAACCATGGCCCTTTACAGAACCTGTGAAACGCATGGCCTATTGGTTAGGGTGTTGTATTCAGGGTCGATAAAATAAGTACCAGTTGAGAACTGTGGTCGATGTAATCGACTTATCCCCACCTCCCCCAAGCTGCCCTTGTGGCAAAAAAATTTGAAATAATAATAATATTAATAATAATAATAATAATAATAATAATTATTATTATTATTATTATTATTATTATTATTATTATTGTTCAGTAGTTTTATTTTTATAACGTGCTTTCACTTCACTACCGAGCGCAGCTCTGTGCGCCTTGGGTATGTGCTGTGGTTTGCTGTGGTGCTTTTATGTTTACTGTATTGAAAGTGTTTTGCGTAGAATGTGTGCAGTACCCAGTAGTGCAATTTTCTGTATGTTACATATATTTGTAAGTCCTGGTATTTTTGTTATGTATTTGTC
>NC_069002.1:4485986-4487228 GCF_001194135.2 Octopus bimaculoides | reverse complement strand
AGGCCATACTGAGGCCTTTCTTCTTTCTGCGGCTGTCTTCAGTTATGGCTTTATTGATCAATAATTGATCTTTACAGCCGTATGAGCCCTTGCAGCATCCCTTCTGCTCTTCTGGAAACAGGTTGTTATTTTCCAGGTGTTTACTCAATCTCTGCGATATTATTGCAGTAAAGGCTTTGTAGATCGTAGGGAGACAGGTTATAGGTCTATAGTTTTGTGGTTTCTCCGTTTCCGTGGATTTGGGGATTAAGATGGTTTTCCCTTTTGTGAGCCATTCAGGCATTGTCTCTGGATCTGCGAGTATGTTGTTAAAGTTTTCTGCCAGCTTTTAGTAGTAGTAGTAGTAGTAGTAGGTATTTTACTCTGACATCTAAATTATCTCTCTAATGAGTTACCCGCGATCCCTTCGTTACACCCCCCAGCATCTTCTGTCTCCCTCTTTCCCTCACCTTTGACACCCACCACGCCACCGCAGCCGATTACACTTTAACCTCACTATCTATGACACGCGACCAGAATCTCCGCCCCACACGACGGTTCTACTCCACCCCCTACCACCGTACCATACGGTTCTACCACATTCTAAACTTTCTTCTCCCTCTACCCCACCGTGGTCCCTCGATCTGCTAGAAATAGCAGCTAAATCTCACTGAAATCGCATTCTGGTCGTCATTCAGAAAGGCAAGACACATTAGTCAGTGTTATGTTCTAGATTTATACAAATACGTGATGGTCATGGTTGGACGTCTCTGATCAATAAGTCTGATCGATGAGGGCTGGGCTGAGGTGAAACAACATGAACAGCAGCAGCATCGCCAAAAGGAACACAGCAGCAGCAACAACAGCAGCAGCAGCAGCAGTAACAAGTGTAGTAACTGGCACTCCGTCGGTTACGACGACGAGGGTTCCCGTTGTTCCGATCAACGGAACAGCCTGCTCATGGAATTAATGTGCAAGTGGCTGAGTACTCCACAGACATGTGTACCCTTAACATAATTCTCAGGGAGAATCAACATGACACATAGTGTGACAAGGCCGGTCCATCTCCATTTGCAACGCCAGTTTTACGCGAAAATTCTAAATGGAAAATCAGGTAATATTTGCGGTTTTAGACATTGGAGCTGCACTTCATCCGACTTGCATCAAAGGTGTGGTGTTATTACATTGTGCTGCGCTCTCCAGACTTTGGTGTTAGGGAAATATCGGAAGGGGGGAAAATTTTTTTTTTTTAAATGAAAAGTA
>NC_069002.1:4484364-4485655 GCF_001194135.2 Octopus bimaculoides | reverse complement strand
TATATATATATATATATATATATATATATATATATATATATATATGCATATAGGGAGGAAGTAAGGAAGTAAAAACGCTACACATGAATGATTCCCTCTAACTGATAGGAAATACACAGAGAGACAGACAGACAGAGACACAGAGACAGAGTGAGAGTGTAGAGGGTGCATTTTCTTATAAATACCGTTAAATTTACACACGTATTGCGTTATACATAACGTTATTGATACTTAATAACTTTCTCAGGCTTTGTAGTAAGCCAAATCGTTGCGGGAGTGGCCAACCCGCAAAAAGACGTTAAAAACATTTAATTAATATTAAAAGTAAATATTTTTAATGTACAAAATTAAATCTCTAGTATCTTTTCCAGATGTTAGCAGTTTGTTTCTTTAGCGATTGAGTTCACTGAAAATATAGGAGGGGCCGTACCTTTGGTATTTGTATACCATCCTCCTGTCATCCTCGTGAGATTCGATGTTTAGTGACATCTACAGGACGACATCTGCAAAAGAGAACGTGTACGGAGGAATTTCCTGAGGTTTGTAGAGCTCTCTGAAGAATGACGGCTGGGAGAAACGTCTCGGGGCCCCAGAATGAGTGGTCTTTTCTTTTGTTTGGATTTTCGAGACAACAAGGGGTGGTTGGTTAGTGGTGAAAGAATTAATTGTTGTTTTTGATGTCGTTGTTGTTGGTGGTGGGTTTCGAAGTGAAAGGTTTAAATAACGAAAAGAGAAAATTACCCAGTACTACAAAGGTACTTTATCGATTGCCGTGGTATTTGAACTCAGAGCAAAGCGATCCGACACATACCATGAGTTACTGTGCCAGATGCTTTGACGACTCTGCCAAGTCACTGCTTGAGTGGCAAGCATAACACAACTAGGTTGATGACAGTGTCGCATACAGGTGGATCTGGGTAGATGTGTGTGAATCTTGGTGGATCTGGGTAGTTCAGCGTGGACCTAGGAGAATCTGGCTAAATCTGGATGTAGACATATCAGTAGCAAGCTAGTTCAGAGAAACAGAATTTGTTAAAGAAAAGAAGAGGAGGCAAGAGAGGGGAGATAACTCACAACACATCTATGAGCAAGTGATTATGGCGGGTTGGTGATTAAGACTTTCCATTCATCCAAATGGCATTATTTATAGGTGCAAGGGCAGCGTTCTGGCAGAATCGTTAGCACGCCGGGCGAAATACCTAGTGGTATTTCGTCCGTCATCCCGTTATGAGTTCAAATTCCTCCGAGGTCGACTTTACCTTTCATCCTTTCGGGGTCGATAAAATAGGTG
>NC_069002.1:4481265-4483669 GCF_001194135.2 Octopus bimaculoides | reverse complement strand
ATATATATATATATATATATATATATATAGATAGATACATACATACATACATACATACATACATACATACATACATAAGATAGGGATACATTTATATATATACATACACTATACACACATATATGCGTATTTAAAAAAGTTGACTATGGCTTTGAAGTTTCGCCGAGCACGCTTCATCACCAAACCGTGTGTGTGTGTGTGTCTGGGTATGTGCGTCTGTGTACACGCATATATACATACATCATACACACACACATACACACATATCCAACCAGGCACAAGCCCCCTGCAACTAGCAAGCAAGGTCCCGTTACCGATGATTAATGCCAAGAGGTAAACAGTATATTTTTCAAGGGTTTCGGTGGAAGGCCTTTAATTTAATTAACATAACAGAATCTCATTTTCGTTTAAAAGACCAGCTATATAGAATAACACTATTACATACCATAAACACACACGCACACACACACACACACCTTTGTATGTGTGTGTGTATACATTACTTCCATATAGCATAATACTTATAAAAATCTATATGCAAAAAATGTTGATGTGCATATTTGTAACAACATGGTGAAATTTAGAGTGCATGTATGTTTGTGTTGTGTGTGTGTGTGCGTGTGTATTTGTATGTATGTGTACGTGTGTATACGTGTTTGTGTGTGTGTGTGTGTGTGGTTTTTTTTTTTTTGTTATTGTAATCATAATAAACTGCTGTTTTCATTATTATTAGCTGGCAGATTCGTTAGCGCCGCCGGGCGATATGCTTATTTCGTCTGTCTTTACGTTCTGATTTCAAATTCCGCCGAGGTCGGCTTTACTTTTTATCCTTTCGGCGTTGATAAATTAAGTACCAGTTGCGTACTGGAGTCGATCTAATCGACTGGTCCCCTACTCCAAAATTTCGGGCCTTGTGCCTAGAGCAGAAAAAGAAAAGAATATCCATACTGTTTTACAATCTATTAATTACCTGTTCTCCATATGGATGATTTTGCTGTTCACTTTCGTGTATATTCATTGCTGTAAGGCTTAGATGAATGTTTCGTTAAGTGTATTAAAAAAAAAAAAGGAAAGTATCCAGATAACGAAGAATATTCGAGAGTGTAAGCATTTTTGTAATTAATTTGATACGATAATATCAAAAATCGTCAACATATCAGGAAGCTCACAAAGATTCCATTGACGATTTCAGAATTACCAATTTGCGAAACGTAACGTACACTTGCAAAAATGCATAATGAAAAGATATACACGTTCCTGTGACAGCAATTATATAATATCGCAGGCGCATGCACGCGTGCACACATTCACATTTATATTATTATTATTATTATTATTATTATTATTATTATTATTATTATTATTATTATTATTATTATTATTATTACTATTATTATTGTCACTGCCTTTGCACAGCTTCTAACGCGGGAGATGAACTGCGGTGTCAGCTGTTCACTACCAGTGAACTAAGGTAACACCTCTTATTTTTCGAGCACCTTCCGGAGTATTCGGGCGGTTCCAAGCAGTGCTGTTTTCTGCAAGTGCTCCACTCTTATTGCAGCCCCTATTTGTTCCACGTACCTCTCGAGATATTTGCTCACTGTTCCCAGGGCTCCGACAATTATTGGTACTACTGCTACCTTTTTCATCGAACACAACTGCTTAACTTCCCAAGCTAACCTGTCATATCTCTCGACTTTTCTTTCTTCCATATCGCATCCCTGTGTGCGTGTATGTGTACGTACGTGCGTGCGTTCATGAGGTGTGTAATTTAAAAAGATTTATTCAAATAACCATTGTACAGGTTTCGTTCCCATCTTGCGTTCATAAATGACGGCTAATTGTGTTTTAAAACGTTCTGTTACATCTCATCGAAATTTATACTAAGTATATATGAAGCGCGCGCGTCTGTGTGTGAGTGTGTTCATCTGCGCATGCAAGGATGTGTAACTATTCGTTGGTGAAACACCAAAGGTAAAGTCTAAACGATGCAATGCTATACAGCTGACAAGATGTCGCACAAATCCGCCATAAACCACGACCGTGTATTTTTGATTAGTGTAATATTTCCTTCATTTCTTTCTTTCTTTTTTCTTCTTATTTTCTTTCTTTCTTTTCTTCTTTCTTTATTTCTGTATTTCTTCCTTTCTTTTTTTCTGTTTCTTTGATACCTGCATTACAATTTTGTAGAATTATGTTATTATTCACACATAGATGTGTGTGATTGTGTTTGTGTGTAATATATATATATATATATATATACAAACACACATATATACACATATATGTATATACACACATATATATATACATATATATATATAATATATAGGTGTATATATATATATATATATATACATACATACATCTGTCCTCGTCTGTTGTTATTATTTGTATATTCTCC
>NC_069002.1:4480799-4481255 GCF_001194135.2 Octopus bimaculoides | reverse complement strand
TATATATATATATATATATATATATATATATGTATGTATGTATGTATGCATATATGTATAAATGAATATATGCGTTGGGTGGCTGGGAATGGCGGGAGCATTATAAATAAACATAGTCATTTATCATTTGATCGTGAACTGCGATTATTAAACTTACTTGATATTCGACACTATCTTACGGGCAATATATAACATTAAACTATGCAGCTGTCTTTATCACGTTAGGCTAGTTAGATTTCTTTTTATTTTCCTTATATTTCTAAGGTTCCTATGTGTGTATGCAAGGATGTATTATACACACACACACACACACACATATATATTTGTATGTATACACACATATATTTATGTAATCTATGTATTAATATTTTATTATTGTAAATATTTTTGCATGGCAGTGTGTTTCAAAAATGGCTTCCTCGTCTTTATTTCTCTCTCTCTCTCTCTCTCTCTCTC
>NC_069002.1:4478887-4480105 GCF_001194135.2 Octopus bimaculoides | reverse complement strand
TGTGTGTGTGTGTGTGTGTGTGTGTGTGTGTGTGTGTGTGTGTGTGTGTGTGTGTGTGTGTGTGTGTGTGTGTATTTGTTTGCATAAAAAAGATAGAAATAGGAAGTTGATGTTCGGACGAGTAGGGAAAATGGGATTTGAAATTTGATTTATATTAAAGAAAAAAAAAATGAAAATGTTTGAAAATCTTCACCAGCACTGATTGGATAAAATGAAACCAAAAAAAGTGTCATTGGTTGTTAATATAACTGTTATTTGGGAAGTAAGAAGTGGTTGAGGATGGCGTCTGTTATAGCATTTTGTTCGACGTTCTCACAAGACTGCGAATCTATTATATTTGTTACTCAAATAAAGTAGAACTGTTACTCCAATAAGAACGACCATGCTCCACTACTCATAGAATTGAGAAAGAGCTCGATTAGATATATTATCAGAAGTGCTGCATCTATAACTATTCCGTCTTGATTTAAAACCAATTGTCTACGTCAAAAGATTTATGACGTAAACAATAAGAACAGTAAATATGAAAAACGCTTTGAAGGAGGCCTCTATCGGGATGATGGATTCCTGACTCACCAACACACACGCACACACACATTCAAAAATATCCTGTTGATGTTGAAATTCCAATGAAGGAGCCTCGGATCTTTCTCTATCGGCAAGAAATCTTGAAATAAAACTGAATAATGACATACATACATACATACATAATACATACATACATACATACATACATGTGGAAAATTGTTACGGTCTTGTATAAAAGACTCCTTCAGTTAATTCCTCTGAAGATTAACCAGGCTGTAGATTAACAAGGCTGATAGGTGTGGCTTCAAAGTTGGAGACAGTATTCATCGTATTTTCGATAAATAGTCTCCCACGCCAAATATGCGACTTGTCACTTCCAGTTGCAGTTATGTATGTATGTATGTATGTATGTATGTATATATTTAAGGGTTACACATGTGCAATATTTTTTTCCTTTTTAAGACAGCAAGGTGTGATTTGTAAAGATTCAACTGCTATTTCTAGTTAGAACTGTGACCATGTAAAGCCGCCTGTCCAACTCGGTATGTCAGCGATTCTTTTACGATCAGTAGTGTAAGACATTCAGTGTCTCTCTCTCTCTCTCACTCTCTCTCTCTCTCTCTCTCTCTCTCTCTCTCTCTCCATCTATCTCGCTCTTTCACTTTCCTCTCTCTCTCTCTCTCTCTCTCT
>NC_069002.1:4476414-4476980 GCF_001194135.2 Octopus bimaculoides | reverse complement strand
GCGCGCGCGATGTGCATATCTACAAATATACAAAACGAAATCCCTTTATCTTTTATTTTTTACATGTTTCAGTCATTGGACTGCGGCCATGCTGATTAACCGACCGAAAGGGTTTCAGACGAACGAATCGGCCTAGTTCCTTTAACAAAAAAAAAAAAATGCTTAGTGCTTATTCTATCTTATTCTATTGCCGAAACGCAAAGGGGACGTAAACAAACCAGCACTGGTTGTAAACGATGGGAGACGATAAGCACACGCACGCACGCAGACATACACACTCACTCGCACATATACACACGCTCTCTCACACACACATACATACACAGACCCACATAATAGCGATGATTATAAATTTACATACGTGCAACGAATTGGTCAACTGAATCTTCATATGATGCTTCATTCTACCTCCTGACACACTTTCTTTTCCACACTTCCTGCAAGCATAAATACATACATACATACATACATACACACATATATATACATACATATATATATAGCTAAAAACCCCTCCCCCCCAAAAAAAACCGAAAAAAAATACAAGGAAAAAACAACGCGTGGAC
>NC_069002.1:4469029-4474029 GCF_001194135.2 Octopus bimaculoides | reverse complement strand
TTCATATGATATTTATGTTAAGTAATTTAATGAAGTCTTTCAAACTATCATTTATCAGTTGAGTGGAATTTCTTACCATATTTAATTGCCCTGAGTTGGCAATAAAACAACAATATGTTATTTAGCGGAAGTTGGCTAACGGAAGTCAGGTCAGGGCTAATTACCATACAACGACCGGAAGTCTTATTCAGCATCCGGAATATAGAAGTGTGAAGTGTGTGTTTGTGCGTGCGTGTGTCTGTGTGAAAATTCGAGATTGGAAGAGAGTATGGGAGAAAGGGAGCGAAAGAGAGAGAGAGAGAGTGAGTGAGTGGGGGAGGTGAAAGAGGGATAGAATGAAAGAGTGGGGTGAGAAGTTAAAGACAGGGAGATTGAAAGAGAGAGAGAGGAGGAAAGCGAAAGATAGAGAGGATGAAAGAGACACGAAAGAAATGAAAGACAGAGAGAATGAAAGTAAGGAGGAGAGGAAAAGGGGACATGACTCTTATTTAAGATTATTACTGATTGATGAATTGAGTGCTACCAATAGAATCTGGTAGTAGTAGTAGTAGCAGCAGCAGCAGAAGTAGCTGTAGTAGTAGTAGTAGTAGTAGTAAAAAGGTAAAGACCCCCTTCAGTCATAAATGACCGTGGGATTGCGCCTAGAAAGTTCCCCTCCAAGGTACAAGTCCGGGCAAGGTTGTTTCTTATGGAAGGCCAACAGTTGCCCTTGCATATCAGCCTCTCCTCTTCATGTCACCAAGGGAAAGGCAAAGGGGCCGATACGGCTTGGTACCGGTGACGTCACAACTCATTTCTACAGCTGAGTGAACTGGAGCAACGTGAAATAAAGTGTCTCCCACCCGTTAGAAGATTACATTGAGCAAACTGTGGAAGAAGAAGAAGAAGAAGAAGAAGAAGAAGAAGAAGAAGAAGAAGAAGAAGAAGAAGAAGAAGAAGAAGAAGAAGAAGAAGAAGAAGAAGAAGAAAGAGGAGGAGGAGGAGGAGTAGGGGGAGGAGAAGAAGGAGAAGAAGAAGAAGAAGAAGAAGAAGAATAAGAATAATAATAATAAGAAGAAGACGAAGAAGAAGAAGAAGAGCAGCTTCTAAGTAATTACGAGGAACTCCAGGCTAATTTCAACAATGGTTGAAGAAAAGATTACTGAGTCAGCAGGATGGCGAGATGACATGGAATTTCTATTTCATTTAACCAGAGTTTTTCGCTTCTTTGAAGAAACCGGCAAATTCTTGGTTGAGAAGTGAGGTTCCAAACCACATAGCCACATCTGTAACTCAAGTTCTTTCTAAATATCGAGGAATTTTGGGGCTTGCCTCAAAGTCTTACTGCTCGCATGTGATCCATACATTGCAGCGAAAATTGCTGCGGCACAATGGGTAAAAAACACTCAACCTAAAGTGTCTTTTCTTTTTTCGAAGTTAGTAAATTTCGATTTGACTGAGATTTGACTGCTATTTCTAGCTGGTCTACAAACTAGGCAAAATCTGCATATGGTTTGGCGTTAAGATCGTTTTACAAACAGCTAAACGGCTAAACAGATGCCAATCTTGAAGGAAGTAGTTTAGAAGATACTATCAAAGCTGGAGAAAGATTAAAGTTTGTTCCCACCTTTGTAAATCACACTAGCAGCAGCAGTAGTAGTAGTAGCAGCAGCAGCAACAGCAGTAGTAACAACAGCAACAGTAGCAAGAAGTATGAAATAAATCAATTTTTCTTAAAGTAATTGCACACAAAATGAAAGAGGATTCCTTACACGTTTGGATAGATAGATAGATAGATAGATAGAGACATAATATGCTTTGCGTATTGAGGCGGCGAGCTGGCAGAAACGTTAGCACGCCTGGGGAAATGCTTAGCGGTATTTCGTCCCGCTTTACGTTTTGAGTTCAAATTCGGCCGAGGTCGACTTGACCTTTTATCCTTTCGAGGTTGATAAATTAAGTACTAGTTGCGTACTGAGGTCGATCTAATCGACTGGTCCCCTCCTCCAAAATTTCAGGCCTTGTTCCTAGAGTAGAAAAGAATATGCTTTGCGTAACTTCGTAGGGTTCTACCGAATACATATCTTTTCTGGAAATAGTGGTAATATTGGTTTCAAATTTTGGTACAAGGTCAGTAGGTTTGGGGGAAAGGGTTAAGTCGATTAAATCGGCCCAGTTTTCAACTGGTACTTAATTTATCGACCCCAAAAGGGGATGAAAGGCAAAGGCAACCTCGGCGGAATTTGAACTCAGAACATAAAGACAGACGAAATGTCGCTAAGCAGTCTTCCTGGTCTGGTAACTCTTCTGACAGCTCGCCACCCCCTAAATATGTATAACATTCTTTTCTACTCTTGGCACAAGGCCTGAAATTTTTGGAGAGTGGGTGTGCAGTCGATTAGATTGGTTCCAGTACGCATCAGGTACTTAATTTATCGACCCCGAAAGGATGAAAGGCAAAGTCGACCTCGGCGGAATTTGAACTCAGAACGTAAAGAGGGCCGAAATACCGCTAAGCATTTCGCCCGGCGTGTTAACGTTTCTGCCAGCTCCCTGCGCCTTAAATATATGCAATATTAAAGTATCAGATGACTCCTTTTGCTGTTCGAGCTTTGGTCCTATACTGGAACCCTGGAATGCGTGATTTGATAATTGGTATTTCTTGAAGACTATCACAAGTAACTTTTCTTCACTCTTGTCAGAATATTTGGTAAACTGCATTACACTATCCAATGAACACATCCTTACCATTTGAATGCTTTGTCGGTCATTAAAAAAATCTTATGACTCATTCTGAGTAGAGTTAAATAACTGGAAAATTTTGAAGTTCCTAAAAATTAGATCATTTCTGCATTTAATATTTATATGGCCGCGTGAATGGCTGTGGAGTTAAGAACATCGTTTCACTGCCACCTGACTCCGTGTTTGTCCCACTGCGCAGAATTTTAGACAATTGTCTTATTCTCTAGCCTCGGTTTGATCCAGCCCTACTGTTTTCTTTTCATTTTTTGCCTATGGACAACTGCCACCTTGTTTTCGTTTTAGTTAGAGGTGGTCTGTATACTTGTTAGCATTTTTCGGGTTTTCACATGAATGGCTTGGATCTCATCAAGCGTCCAATCAAGCAGCCCAAATGTTGCCACTGCAAACACATTCTGCAAACACATTCTGAGGTCCAAATTTTCTTTATTCGGCTGTAATATTCTTTAGCGATACGTGTTTTGTTACAGGTACCATTGTAGGAAATGTTTTCATCCACCCCTAGATGCCTCAAACATTCCTCGTTAGATATAGGGGAAACAGTCATATCATTGATGATACGTTGTGTTTCATCTGATGATATGTTGCGGTAGAGCCGTGCGACTTCTTTGGGCAAGTATTCTAGGTTATCAGACCAGGAATGTTGCTCAAGGAGCTGCTTTCCAAGTCTTATGATGTTATCAGCCTCATCTATGCAAACTTGGTCAAGAGATACATATGTATGTATGTATGTATGTATGTATGTATGTATGTATGTATGCATGCACGTACGTACGTATGTATGCACGTATGTAGGTATATATGTATGTATGTACGTATATATGTATGTAGTAAAATATGTTTGTATGTATATAGGTACGTATGTATATATGCATGTATGTATGCAGGCGCGTACGTATTTAGGTATGTACGTATGCATGTATGTATGTATGTAGGAAAGTACTATGTATTTTGGTAGTATATATGTATGTATGTATGTATGTATGTATGTATGTATAGTGCTAAAAAAATATAACAGGAAGATGTGGTAAAATTTTTAAAATGCATTAAGCTAACGCTCAGGAAGTGGAGAGAAAAGGAAGGAAAAGTCTTACGTTACGACAAAGAACTCTTTTCTTGAAATAAAGGATAGACAATGAGAGAGAAAAAACTGAGAAAGAAAATGGTTTGATTATGTGAATTTGTGTGTATGTGTGTGTGTGTGTGTGTGTGTGTGTGTGTGTGTGTGTGTGTGTGTGTGTGTGTGTGTGTGTGTTTGCATTAACTTATGGTTGTACAATTGTAGTATATAATCCTTTCTACTATAGGCACAAGGCCTGAAATTTGTGGGGAGGGGGTCTAGTGGATTACGTCGACGCAAGTGTTTCACTGGTACTTAATTCGTCGACCCCGAAAGGATGAAAGTCAAAGTCGACCTCGGCGGAATTTGAACTCATAACGTAGCGATGGGCGAAATACCTCCAAAGCATTTCGTCCAGCACGCAAACTTTATAGTGTATATATACGACGGGCTTCTTTGAGTTTCCGTCTGCCAAATCCACTCACAAGGCTTTGGTCGGCCCGAGGCTATAGTAGAAGACACTTGCCCAAGGTGCCACGCAGTGGGACTGAACCCGGAACCATGTGGTTGGTAAGCAAGCTACTTACCACACAGCCACTCCTATGCATGTATGTACACACACACACACATACACACACACGTACAAATACATAAATATTTATAAACATTTCTATATGTATGTATACACTCACAAAGAAACGCATGCGCACGCGCAGAATTTACTCAGGTACGTTTTTGTTCTTTCTCTCTTTATTATTGTTATTATTGTTATTGTTGTTATTATTATTATTATTATTATTATTATTGTTGTTGTTGTTGTTGTTGTTGTTATTATTTAGCCTGCTGACCTGTTAAGAGGAATTTCTCTTGAAATACAGGGAAGAATTCTCCGGATAAAATTACAGGGTGTATACGCACGCACACACACACACACACACGCACACACACATATACACACTCACACATACAGGCATACACAAACGTGCATGTATACACGCACACATTCACCGCACACTCACTCTACACATACCACTAAATACGCATACACAATCATATATACACACACACACACACACACACACACATATATATATATATATATATAAACGTTATATATACATTATATATATATAGTGGAGAAATTCTATATACATATGCGTATAGATATATAAATACATACTTACACACGCGCACACATACA
>NC_069002.1:4466527-4468996 GCF_001194135.2 Octopus bimaculoides | reverse complement strand
ATATATATATATGTATATATGTATATATATACTAGATAAACTCGCTAATGGCTTAATCTAGTTCTTTACTGAATTCTTTACGGCTCGTGGCAAGAACGTTACCTTTAAACCATCGCTGGAAGAAGAGGCGGTGGCGTAGGAGAACGGGGCGGAGGAACCCAGCTATTTTTGAAGGTATCTCCTCTGCGATCACAGATATGGCCGATGTTTGGCTCTTAACAGATTGGAGGAGAGAATTCGGAGGAAGAACAGAGAGATAGGAAGAAATTTAAAAGGAATTTAATCATCCGTATTATGCGTTTTGGCTACTCATGTGTCAGTCTAAAGAATGACCAAATAGTTAAGACGTCTTCTTTGCAATCATGATATTCCGGGTTCGTTATCAAGTCATGTATCTTGAGCATTTAAAAATATTTCCTTTTTTCAGTCATTAGGCTGCGGCCATGCTGGGGCATCGCAGTGGTGTGCTTAGTCGAACAAATGCAGTCCAGTTTTGTTTTAATTTAAAGTCTGATACTTTTTCAATTGGTGTCTTCTTTGTTTTCTTGAGCTGTGACCAGTCTCTCCTTATATGTATATCTATGAACACCATCACGTGACCCTTGGCTGTCTTTAACCAATCAACGTTCCGTTTGTATCTCTGCCAAATGTAATACTTATGTATTCAGCGGAGGCGCGTGGCTCAGTGGTTACAGTGTTGGACTCATAATCGTAAGATTGTGGTTTCGATTCCTGGATCGGGCGACGCGTTGTGTTCTTGCGCAAAAGCACTTCATTTCACGTTGCTTCGGTCCACTCTGCTGGCAAGAATGAGTGGTCCTGCGATGGGGAATATATATGCCAGGAAACCAGGGAACCGGCCCTTGAGAGTCGGTATGACTTGTGAGTCGGCCCTTGTGAGTCGGCCCTTGTGAGTCGGTAACTTTACTAATACTTATTCATTCACATTGTTTTTAATTAATCGTGCATTATCTCGTAGCTTCGAATTTTCCATGATATGCTTGGTCATATTTCTAGAATAACATTGTAGGCTTAGGTGTAAGAGGCCAGATCTCGCAGGTTTAAGCATAAAACAGGTTGAATATCTTGATTAGATATAGCAAGCTTAATTCTTTAACATTCAGGTTAGTCAGTCAATTGCAATACGTTTTTATTCACATATTTTTGAATGCATGATCTCGTAGCCTCGAGATTTCAGTGATGGGATTGTTTATTTTTAGAATGGCATTGTAGGATCAATGCGAGGGGCCAGATCTGGTTGATTTTAGCATAAAACAGATAGAATAGCTAGATTGAATATGGCTAATTTAACCCTTTAGCATTCAGATTTACTCGGTTTAATGTAATAATGCTTATTTATTCACATTGTTTTGAATCAATCAGGAATTATCTCGTAGCTTTGAAATTTCAGTGATGTAATTGTTTAGTTTTAGAATGACATTGTAGGATAGGTGTGAGAGACCAGATCTGGCTGGTCTTGAACATAAAACAGGCAAAATATTTGGGTCGGATAAGACCGGTTTAAAAGCATTCGGACCTAGTGTTGGGTATGAGGATAACTCCCTATTTCAAATTTCACCCGCCTACATTCCAGCTACAGGGCTCCCAAAAGCAGATCGTGGGATCTGCCTGTTCTCTTCTAAGTCAAGAAGAAGAAGAAAAAAACACACACAGAGAAAAAGACAAAACAGCATTTAACAGGCCAAACCAGATATTCAACTCGCCAAACAAATAATTCCTTTGGCGTAGTGACAACAACAAATGAACCAATCCAAAGATGTGTTTCCACGTGTTTGCCATCGTTTGTTTTGATATGGTTTTACAGCTTTACATCTGCTCACTGAGATTTGTGTATCTCGGTTATGGCGCTACTTTTTACTTCCTTCGTACTCTACTTACAGTAATATATATATATGTGTTGATATATATATATATATATATATATATATATATATATATATGTGTGTGTGTGTGTGTGTGTGTGTGTGTGTGTGTGTGTGTGTGTGTGTGTGTGTGTGTGTGTGTGACCGTGTAAGGATGAGGCTGGTGATGAAGTCGGTGATAGTGGTGCTCGTAACGGTAATATTTTTGAGATGATGATGATGGCGACGACTATGATGATGATGATGATGGTGATGATGATGATGTTGACAGTGATAAGAATGATGACGACGACGACGATGTTGATGACAGTGATAGTAGTGAGGAGGATGAGGGGGAGTGAGGAGGATGACAATGGTAGTGATGGTGATGATGATGATGATGATGACGACGGTGATGATAATGATTGTGTTGCTGACGTATAGATGAAACGACGGTTTAATAGACTAAACAGACACTAAGATGTCATATGTGTGTATAAGCGTGTGTGCGTGTGTGTGCGCGCGCGCGTGCATGTGTTGATGTATATGCATACATATACATACATGCATATATATATATATATATATATATATATATATATATATA
>NC_069002.1:4464105-4466388 GCF_001194135.2 Octopus bimaculoides | reverse complement strand
TGCATATATATATATATATATATGTACAATATATATGTATGTATATCTATGCATGCATATATATATATATGTGTGTGCACATGCATACATATATATATATATAACTGTTAATGTTTTCTTTGTATTTTATTTTATTTATTCATTCAGTTAACGGTATTTGTCTGTCTGTCTGTCTATTTGTTCATTTTCTATGCTGTTGTTTTGTTTAGCCCTAGGGCATGCCTAATTGAGCACTCCTGCTGTTACCATTCCGTCCTTACTCTTGTATTTATGAATACATTATCCCATGTGTCCTTCCCATTCGATAGACAGCAGGGTGTACATATTTTGAGGGAGATTTGATTACTATTTCTAGCCAGTGGAACGACCTCATAGGGGTACCCTTAATTTAGCTGTGATTGCTGTTGTCCTTATCCTAATTGTTGTTCTTGTTATTTTCGTTGCTGTTTATCTTCATGTCTTCTTTTGTTAAATAGACCAATAACGAAAGGGTTTTGCAATCGTGACCATCCCGACTTTCCTATTTCGTACATAATGTATTATCTGGGACCATATTATCCAATGTGTTCTTTAAAATGTTTTTAAAGACGTGAGAACAATTCAAGGGGTATTTGTCGTCATTTAGTTACGATTAAAGCTGAATATATAACTGTTTAAAAGATGATATAAAATAAAGTATTACCACTTACATACTATCTGGACACACGAGGTTCAAGGCAACTATTTTCTCAAAAGACTTTAACTATTTGGTGGCGTGGTGCGTAGTCCACTACTTTCTCAAAATTACGCAATTAGAGTGACTTGTAAGCAGTCCAAATATGGACAACCTACAATCCAAACCGTTAGACATTTACAAATATTTACAAAGTCGAAGGTTAGATATTACACCATATTTATTTAAAATGCCCAGTCTCCCACCTAAACAGCAATTAAACGTTTTAACTAATTTACCACATCTATATACCCCTGTTCTACTAAATGTCTTAACAGTTTATTTATTCTTTCCAAAAATCTATTAGTATTATTTATAATAGTGCCGTACCTGATAATCTTGCCTGAAAAAAAAGAAAAAGAAAACACCATAACCTATAAAAGAAGAAATTCTACTTGGAAACCAAAATCTTCTGTTTTGTTATAAATGTCAGAAGATTCCTCATTACTCTTAATTACTAAATTGACACCTATGTAATTAATATTCTTTATATTATTACCATTTCTGGTGGCCCTAAGCTCACCAGGACATATTTTTATAAGTAAAAATTCAAAGAAATTAGGTATAAATATATCATCTATGTATTTGCAGCATTCATTAAGTTGTTTAAGCAAACCAAATTTTTTCCTTGCACATTTGTGAAGTATTCCTATAACCGCTCCGACTTTTCTTATATCTACGACTGCATAAGAAAACACATCCTTCTTTTTCAAGAACGATGTATTTCAGAAGCATTTGGCTGCTGTTTCCTGCTGTTTCTTTTAACTGCTGCAAAACCTAGCGTCAGCTTTCAAAAAATAAACCTCGGATGAAAAGACATTCCAACCACGACTTTTCCATCTTTTTCTTCTATTTTCAGACACAGTGTCACTAGAACTCAATCTTATGCGTCCTTCCATTGTTAAAGACAATAGGTTGTGCTTTGAGTGAGATTTGACTACTATTTCTAGCACATCAAGCGACCACATAGTGGTTCCATCTTTGGCTTTTAGTTTTAAGAATTCGGTGAAAGATTTCTTCACATTAGTTTTGTGTTGTTTAGATTTACAATTGGCCAAATACCACTTAACCGACTTTTCTCCAAGTGTGTCTGTGCATGTACATGCGTACGTAGGTATATGCGTGTGTGTGTGAGTATGTGTGTGTGCGTCTCTGTGTATACGTGTATATGCGTGCGTACGTAGTCGTATGTGTGTGTGTGTGTGTGTGTGTGCAAGAGTATATGTGGATGCATGTATGTGTGTTTGTGCGCGTGCGTGTATATATGTGTGTGCAGGTGCATTTGTTTGTGTATATTTGTGTATGACTATAGCATTTTGATATGTACATATACATATACACATCGGTGTGTATAGATATATAAATGTACATACATACATACATACATATATATATATATATGTATATATATATATACATACATACACATAAATACACAAATATATACATATACATTTACATATACATATGAGTGTATACATATATATGCATATACGTATAGATATGTGTGCATGTATATATATATACATGTATATATATGTGTGTGTATATATATATATATATATATATAT
>NC_069002.1:4459920-4460521 GCF_001194135.2 Octopus bimaculoides | reverse complement strand
AAAAGGAAATAATTCTACGATTTCGCCATTTTGAAAATTTTGAATAATTTTTTTACTGTATTTTTTGTTGAATTTTATATATATATTTTTTTTACTTCTTTCAGTTTTCGGTTTTCGTTTGTTTATTTACTGGTATTTTTTCCTTTTCTTTGTTTGTTTGTTTGTTTTCTTAATTTCGAAGAACGCAAGTAAAATTGGTTAATGGTCTTTGCAGTAGTGAATTGAAAGATACTTATCAGTCAGTTGTGTCTGTCTGTCTGTCTGTCTGTATGGGTGGTTATACGCCGGTATGTCTGTCTGTTCATCTGTCCATGGCTTTCTGTCTATATGTGTGCTGCACATATATATGTGTGTGCATGTGTGTGTCTGAATGTTTGTTCGGCTCTCTATGTCTTTCTGTGTATGTGTGTGCAATGTGTGTGTGTATATATATATATATATATATATATATGAGTGGTTATACATATATGTATATATATATGTATATGTGTATGTATATATATGTGTGTGTGTGTATGTATACGTGTGTATGTATATATAAGTGCATATATATATGTGTACATGTATATATATATATATATATATATATATATATATATAT
>NC_069002.1:4453036-4458605 GCF_001194135.2 Octopus bimaculoides | reverse complement strand
ATATATATATACACACACACACACACGGACAGGCAGACACACATGTGCCTGATGTATCTGTCTGCTCCTTTCAACAACTGGTTGTCTGGGAAATGTGAGGCTGAAAGGAAAGGCTACTGTTGCATTGTGTAATATGGCGAGCCGCAGAATGAGAGAGAGAGAGAGAGAGAGAGAGAGAGAGAGTGAGAGAGAGGAGGAGGAAGAGGTATAATGTGAATGGGGGTAGGAAGGGATGCACTTATTCTACAAGTGATGTAGACCAGGAGTCGCGAGAGAAGGTGAGGGAAGGAGACGAGGGCAGGGATGTGAGAAGCGAGTGACAATGTGGAGAAAGATATGTCCGTACAAAGAAGCAAATACACGCACATACACATACATACACACATATATTCACATATATACACAAACACACACACATATACGTATGTATATAAACATATTCATACGTATATCCATGCATGAACACACATATGTATGCATAGCACATTTCATGGCGAATATTCATTAAAGAACAGAACCACAAATACAGAAAAAAAAAATTCCACTCCATGTAATGGACTTTTTTTTTTTTTTGAGTTCCTTATAAAACATACGTTGCATGTACTTTCTTAAAACTACGTATGGCGTCATAAATGCTGAAGTTGATTTCTCTGTCCAAATATACATGTATTTTTATATATTTTATGCATTTTCTCCATTAGGCACGTTAAATTGAAACTTAAGGAGACTACAACCACAAAAAAACAGCAACTTCGATTTGATTATAGGCACAGGAAGATGTGTGTGGCTTAGAATCTATACCTAAATAGAGATGTGTGGTTCTTTGAAATACATATAAAAATGTGTATGTGTGTGTATATGTTTATGCGTGTTGTATGTATGAAGGTGTATGGTGTTGTGTGTGTGTATTTAGTTAATGTGTGAGTTGGTAATTATAAAGGTCGTATTACCTCATTACATGTGTACATGTATACATACATGGTAAAAAGGAGTTTGTGTATTAATTTAATAACACGTATAACACAAGGACACGCGCCCCTGCAAACGATGTATACCATGTTACTCGATGCAAAAAATATTTCCCGTTCTTGCACACACACACAGTTATATATATATGTGTATATATATATAAGATCAAAGAAGCTACAAGAGATATTCATGACAAGCTTTTGTTCATTTTCCTGTAAATGTTAATTTATATGTATGTGTGTGTGTGTGCGTGCGTGCGTGCGTGCGTGTTCGCATGTGTGTATACGTGCGCCGCGTGTGTGTGTGCGTGCGTGTCTGTGTATGTATGTGTGTATACATATATATGTATATATATATATTAGCATATATATATATATATATATATATATATATATATATATATATATATATATATATATATATATATATATATATATATATATATGCACATGCGTATACATATGTATGCATACATACATACATACATACATACATATACATACATATACATATATATATACACACACACATATAGATATAGATATATATTCCCAGTCCCATTTTTGTGTGTGTGAATATATCTGCTTCACTCAAAAACAAAGATTACGAGAAAAAAATAAAAAACAGTTCATTTTTTCTTTCTTTTTATGGTGGGTGGGGGGCTGGTCCAAGACGAAACTAGCAAAAGAACAGAAACCCAACAAAATACAACATAACCAAACAAACAACTACATAAACAAAACATAAATAAGTAAACAAGTGAAGAAAATAAGGAGTTGAAGACAAAAAACAAAGAAGAAAAAAAAAAGAAAAGCAAAATGGTGAATTCCGTTTTACATCTTCTTCTGTTACAATTAATTCCTGCTGTTCCAGTGCCGTTTCCAGTATATTACCATTTACTACCAGTTTACCGTTTCTTATGCCTATCTTTTTATCCCTCGAAATCTCTTTTCCAGTTGCTTTAACATCCCTGTCGTATAATCTTTCTTTTTGTCTATGTTGTTGTTGTTGTTGCTGTTTCGTTCTTGCGTTTGTTGTTGTTATAACTGTTGTTGTGCTTGTACTAGTAGTCTGTTTTTTGTTTTGTGGAGATGAACATTTTGGAAGATACACACACACACACACACACACACACACGCACACACACACACACACACGCACACACACACACACACACACACACACACACACACACACACACACACACACACATATATATATATATATGTATGTATGTATGTATGTATGTATATATGTATGTATGTATGTATATGCGTGTGTGTGTGTGTGTGTATAAGTTAATAGGCTCAGGCTTGCTTCTCAACCACACGGTTCTGAGTTCAGTCCCACTGCGGAGCACCTTGAGCAAGTGTCTTCTACTGTAGCCCCAGGCCAACCAAAGCCTTACGTCCGTCTTTGCAATCTAAGTTCAAATTCCGCCGAGGTCGACTTTGCCCTTCATCTTTACGGAGTCGATAAAATAAGTACCAGTTGAGCGCATGAGTAGATGTAATCGACTTAGGCCCCTCGGAAATGGTTGGACACTGTACAAGTGCGTGTAGAATGTTTTCGTCGCTCTGACCGCATCTCGGGCAGGTCGGCCCCGTGTTTCTCGAGCTATGCCTGTAGAGCTTATCCCGAACGGGTAGCGCTTCTCGATAGCACTGCCAGGCCAGGGATCTCTGGAAGTTGTCCATAGGTCCCGGCCCGAAAGTCGTCTCGAATAGGCGGATCGGGTATTCCTTGTCGACGCCCAGGTTCGCCTCGAGATCGTCGTCGTACCTCCCCTCCACTAATCCCTTCGTTAATAGTTGGGAATATTGCTGTAGCGAAGTACATATCTGGTTAACACTATGAATAAAAGGAATTATATTTGTATTCGAAGTAAGAATTGATGAGTTTGAAGAGGAAGAAATAGTAACTAAGTGAAGAAACGAAACGAAAGGAGAAAAAAAGCGGGGAAAGTAAACAAATAAATACGTTAAATTGAATTTAGAGGAGACAGAAGGTCAACAGACGACCTCGAGTAATAAAGATGATTGAGAGGATATCGTTTCTATTGAAATAATTCTAAGCAAAAGGAAAACTCTGAAGAAAAGGTATTTTAATGTAGTCGATATTTGAGAGAGAGATATTGATAGAAGAGTGTGTGTATGAGAGAGGGAGAGAGAGAGAGAGAGAGAGAGAGAGAGAGAGAAATAGACACATAAATATATATATATAGATATATATATAAATAGATAGATAGATAGATAGATAGATAGATAGATAAAGAGAGAGACAATACGTCTGCTCTTCATTTGTTGATAAGGTGCAGCAATTGAAAGCACTCAATTCGATTGAGTTATGTTTTTATATACAGTGACATTAAGTTACTGTACACAAACAGCTATACATACGTACATACATACATACATACATACATACATACATACATACATACACGCACACACACAAACGCATTATTTGACTATGGCTTAGACGGTACAACGCCTCTAAGGGGTTTAGTCGATCATATCGATTTATTTTTGTCTGGTACTTATTTTTTATCGATCTATATATTTATCGATTGGCTCATACTGCCGTTTATTTTTATACCTGTAAACATAAAATACAGATAAGAACGTTGACCACAGGCATACACATAGACAGTCACGCATACGCACACATACATACATATATCACGTGATCGAGCAGACTATCAGATGTTGTTGCACATCGCAGGTCACAATGTACTTTGCGTAGTTTTCGCCTTCCAATAACGCCACCACCGCTGGCTATGAGGATCCATCCCATTGAATTGGAATCAAAGGTATCCATAGGCAAAACAGAAAGGTTGAGAAGCGCTGCTCTCGCGCCATCTTGTGACCGTGAGAAATCCTGTTTAGTGTGTGTGTGCATGCACATGTGTGCACGGATATGCATGTATAATGTGTGTGTGTGTATGTGTGTGTGTGTGTGTGTGTGTGTGTGTGTGAATAAATGAATATATCAGAAACAAGTGTTTCAAATTCACATTTTTACTGCTTCCATCCACACGTCCGGTACGCGATATATACAGGAAGTGAGTGTTTGTGTGTATGCATATATGCATGTGTATGTGTGCATACGTGTATATACATATATATATATATATGTCTGTGTGTGTGTGTGCATCTTCGTATTCCTGTTCGTTATCTTGTATCCTTTGCACAATATGCAATATCGTTTTTCTCTTCCGTCAAACTTTTAACAAAATAGGTTATTTTTCTCTTTACCCGCTGTATTTTTTTTTTTATATCTGTCGTTGTTTTGACTTTTATTAAAAAAAATATGGTCAAACACACACTCACACATATATGTATGTAAAATGGTAGAGAAAGAAATCAAGCTGTTTCTTCCAATACATACATCTAAAGCAAATTTTTTTTCTGGGGCCCTTAAAATATTGTTGTGGGTCCCAAACTTACTATTTTGTTCGTGGACCCCCAAAATCTTATATACTCTCAGGGG
The DNA here is from genome assembly GCF_001194135.2 of Octopus bimaculoides. NCBI lineage: Eukaryota > Metazoa > Mollusca > Cephalopoda > Octopoda > Octopodidae > Octopus > Octopus bimaculoides. The sequence goes on along the minus strand of NC_069002.1, from coordinate 4,454,144 downwards.
CCATATAGACCCCAGCTGAGAACCACTGCTCTACACCAATGGTCTCAACCAGTTTCCATATATGGACCCTGGTGGGGGGCGGGAACCATATAAGATTTTGTTGTTAGAATTTATGTGCAATAAATTGATTATATTTCCATAATACGCAAAATATTTTAATTATTTTATACATTTCCTGATATCTAATTATAAAAATCTAATATGATCATTCTAGACATCGAATGGCTATGAGGATGCATCGGAGTAGAACAGGAATCCAAGGATTCCATAGACAAAAAAAATGGTTGAGAAACACTGCTCTTAATAGAATCTGAGCAAGAATTTCAATGTAAAAGCAGAAATGTTTGAAATTACAATAATCAATAGAAAACAGAAGTCGCTGAAAGAAAGAAATTGGGAAATTTTTTAAGGGAATCTATCGAAATCTCTACATCTATTGCCCAAACAGTCGTAGGGAAGAGTTTTGGGGATTTATTTAACGCCGAAATGAATTTCTTTCATTTGTAAATTGTCTGTTGACTCTAAAATGTTTCGTTAGCTTATTTCTTCGCTGCATAAATCACAATATAATAAATAAATATTATCTTGTAATCTTGATTTAAATGCTCATACAATAAACATAGGTTACCCAGCATTCAATGCACAGTTTACGAACTGTACAATCGCCATATAATAAATGTATATTATCTGGTATTCGTGTTCTGGTGTTAAAATAATAAACAGATATTACCCAGCATGCAATATAGTTTCCTTACTGCACGCCATAAAATAAACATATTTCTTATCTAGTAAACACATTAATACATATGTGTATGTACGTATACAAATACACACACACACACACACACACACACACACACACACACACACACACACACAGAGGAGGTGTATATATGTATGTATGTCATAATTCAGTTTTATTTGAAGATTTCTTGCCAATAGAGGAGTCGGTTTCTAACCTAAATCCAAGGCTCCTTCATTGGAATTTCAATAACATCAACAGGATATTTTTCTATGTATGTATGTATGTATCTACGAGGGTAGGTAAAAAGTTGCACGCACTATTGTTTCTGTAGTTTATTAAAACTAAAAAAAACAGGGGTTGAAC
>NC_069002.1:4448455-4452812 GCF_001194135.2 Octopus bimaculoides | reverse complement strand
TATACGCGTATATAAATGTGTATCTATTTTATATATATACAAATGTGCATACGTGTTTATATACATGCTTGCATACATATGTTTATCTGTACCTATATATGTATATGTATTCATCTCTCTCTCTCTCTCTCTCTATATATATATATATATATATATATATATACACACAGTATGCAGTTGTATTTATAATTAGTTGAAATCTATAACAATGCATACACACACATACACACACACACACACACACGCACATACTTGTATACATACGCTTACATGCATGCACATATGCGGTGCGTGTGTGCATGTGTGTGCGTGAGTATGCGTGTGTGCGTGCGCGTGCGTGCGTGCGTGTGTGTGTGTGTGTGTGCGTGTGTGTGTGTGCGTGCGTGTGTGTATAGACACATGTAATATGCAAACACGCATGTACGTATTGTAATGAAAGCCAGCAGCGAGCATGCTAATTATCTAAATTAAGTCCTGATGTTAAAAACTTGTGTATGGCCATGTCTTTTCCGTGCTACAACTACGTCACCACTACTATGACTATGACTTCTGTTGTTGTTGTTGTTGTTGTTGTTGTTGTTGTTACGATTTACACTACAACTGCTGTGACGATACCTCCACTGTACCCCCACCGCCATGCCTTCAAAGTCCTTCTCCAGCAAACATGGCAAGGCACTAATCTCCCCATTCCCTTCTTCCCACACACACCACCCTACCACTATTACCACCACTACCACTAACACCACCACTGTCAACAACACCACTAGCAGCAACATCACTACGACCACTAAAACCACCACCACCACCACCACCACCACCAGTAATATATACAGTAATCCCTCGACTATCGCGGTTGTTACGTTCCAAAACCACCCGCGATAAGTGAAAATCCGCGATGTAAGAAACAGCACTGTACTGTATAGATTTTAAAATTATTTTTATAATTTGTTTCTATTTATTCTGTCATAAATGCAAAACAACATCACGCACTCGCCTCCTCCCAAGTTTGTACACTTACGTTCATTCCTTCTCTACTACCTCTCTCCCTTTTCTCTCCCCCCTCTCTCTATCTATCTCTCACTCTGTCTTCCCCCCATTCTTCCATCTCTTTGACACTTTTTTTTACCTCATTTGACATTTCGAGACGTTTCCTCCCTGGGTCCCTTATCAAATCGATTCCTTCATTCTCCTCCAAATCCGCTTCCATATCCTCCTCTTTCTCATCATCATCATCAGCATCAGCACCATTATCTCCATCATCATAATTATTATCCCGATCATGGACATCATCTTCATCATCACCATCACCACCACTATCTTCTTCTTCTTCTTCTTCTTCTTCTTCTTCTTCTTCTTCTTCTTCTTCTTCTTCTTCTTCTTCCGTCTACTTCATTCTTATTTCTTTCCTTCTTTTGTTTTTTGTCTAAATATGTATTACAGATGTTGCAGGCAATTGCGCATTAAGTGAGCTCAACAACAGCAACAACAACACCGGTGGTTACAGCACGCACATTAGTCTCTCGGCTAGTAACAAATATATCACCCTGTTATCGCTGCTTCACTACCTTCTGCCAACACCAGCATCTTCACTATCATCGCGATCGGCAGCTTCATCCGCCACCAGTAGACCCAACCTGTCATCGCTTCCGCCACCGCCACCACCACCACCACCACCACCACCGCCACCACCGCCACCACCACCACTACTACAATAACTATCACTATACCATCGGTACCACCAGCACCATCACCATTATTATCACCATCATCACCATCATCATCGTCGTCGTCGTCGTCATCATCATCGTCATTATCATCTTCACCTTAAACATCATTATCATCATCATAGTCGTCATCATCATCTTCATCATCATCATCACCAATTAGCTTAAAATATTTGCTCTTTATAAGCAATAAAAGTCCCCGGCGAAGTCACATGTCATATGACATGTTGTCAACTTGTCCCCTTTGCACCAATCGATTTGTCAACATTTCTGGATTCTGACAAGAAACCAAGCCACGAAAGGAGACATCGATGTAATACATATATGTAAATGAGTAATGCGTTGGTATGTCATGCATATTCATGTATGCACGTATGTCATTTATTCAGTTATATTTCAAAATTCCTTGCTAATCAAGAGCCGGTTTCTAACCTAGACCCAAGGCTCCTTCTTTGGAATTTCAACAATACCAATAGGGTATTTGTGTATGTATGTATGTGTGCAGTGTTTGGAGTCAGTGTAGGCGCAGATTTCTAAGTTTTGTTCTATGTACGTATTCTCATGCATATAGTTGCATGTTTAGACGTGCATATCTATACTTAGAAGTTAAACTTCTGGAAAGTTTTAAAAGTGTTGAGAATAGTTGTCTTAGCCGTAAAGCGTACCATAACCAAAAAGGTGAGAATGATTATTATTATATCAGGTAATATGCTGATTAACTGTGGTAATGATCTGAGCAAATCTTCTGAAAAGTAAAAATTAAAAAGATATCTAAATTTAGTAATTAAAAGCAAAACTATTATCGGTCTTATTGGCGTCCTTAAAGTATATATATATATATATACACGCACATACACACCATACATGTATGCATGTGTGTGTGAGTGTATGCATGTATGAGTGCGTGTATGTGTATGTGTGTGTGTGCGTTCAATGTGTAGGTGCCAAAAAGACGTCAGATTCTGCAACTAGAGTTCCAGGTGTGTTACCATAAACAATGCCAAAGAGTGTGTCTGAAAGGAGGAGGAAATTACGCAAAACAAAATGAATTATCTCGGAGCTCTGTGAGAGTTCTTCCTTTCACGAGTTTATCTGTCCGGTTATCTGGTGGTCACGTTTCGAAACGCAACCGTTTCCTGTTTCTGCGCGAGCGAGCGAGCGCGGAAGTGTATGTGTGTGTGTGTGTGTGTGTGTGTGCTGTACTTATGCAAATTTTTATGGAACTTTGAAACACTGATTAGATTATGCATTATGGCGTATGCATGCTTGCATGTGTGTGTGTGTGTGTGTGTGTGTGTGTGTGTGTGTGTGAATATATATAAATACCTCTTGGATATACTTGGCATTAAGTAAAGCTTGTGCCAAATATGTATCTGAAAACATACATGTATGTGTGTATGTACGTATATATACGTATGTGTTTGTGTGTGTTTGTTTGTATGTGTGAGTGCATATACATACATATAAATATACATAATATATACATACATACATACATGCCTCATACTTTCTTTATTATAGCAAATGTGGCTTACAGCTGTTTCCAGTAATTATTATGGCTAGGTTTATATATATATAAATATATATAAGGCGAGCTGATAGAATCATTAGGACGCCGGGCTAAATGCTTAGTGGTATTTCGTCTGTCTTTACATTCTGAGTTCCAATTCCGCCGAGGTCGACTTTGCCTTTCATCTTATCGGGGTCGATAAATTAAGTACCAGTTGCATACTGGGGTTGATCTTTGTGCCTAGAGTAGAAAAGAATATTACATATAGGCACATATTAGTTGAATATGCACTTCTAGCGATGGAATATCCAACTTGATTCTGGCTGTTTCTGCTAGTGTGGCCGGTGTTGTTGTTCTTCTTGTTATTGTGGTTATTGGCATTGTTGTTGTTGTTGTTGTTATTGTTGCCTTTTTGAGCAAGAGTCCTGTGGCGCCATCGTTCGCTGATTGGGACTCTTGATAACCCAATTGCTTAATTTTTCAGGTTGGAAGTGTGTGAGTGCGTGAGTGCTTGCGCATGTGTGTGTGTGTGTGTGTGTGTGTGTGTGTGTGTGTGTGTGTGTGCGAGCGAGCAGGGTCCTTGCGCACGCGAATAGAAGACTTAGTACGAGGGTTGTCGGGCGAGAGACGATAAAAATAGGTGAAAAAGAGAAGAGGTGAGGGTAAGAAAGGGTTTGTCTATATGTACTCGCGCGCACACACACACACACACACACACACATACACACATACACACACACATATATATACGTCTATAAATGACTAGAAAGTCTGAGGATGGTGAGTGTATATGTGTGTGTAGCATGTATAAGATATAATGGCGACATCGGAGCAGATGGCTAGCTGATGGTGTTGACGTTGTTGCTGATGATGAAGGCGACGACGGCGAGAACGATGACAATGATTATGACGATGACGATGATGATGATGATGACGACGAGTATGATGACGACGACGATGTGTATGATGATGATGATGATGACGACGACTACGATGACGATGATGGCTATAGAAATGATGGTGTTGTTGGTAGCTGTGGTGGTGATGACAATAGTAGTGATGGCGACAGTAGTGGCAGTGGTGGGGGAGGGTACCGGTCGTTGCGGTAGTGGTTCTAGTAGTG
>NC_069002.1:4447831-4448445 GCF_001194135.2 Octopus bimaculoides | reverse complement strand
AATGCGAAACGGGTGTGTGAGTGTCGGATGGAAACGATAAACACATGTGTGGCTGGTGTGTGAGGGAGGGAGACATTTCGGATAATGGGTGAGGGTGGGGGGTGCGTAGGGATTACCGGGTGGGGGTTTATGGAGCAGAGATTTGACTGGCGGAAGGAACAAGTCAGTCGTTGGATGAAGATGGCTCCGATTGTGACTGACACGGATTGGAGAGTTGGGAACGGGGTAGATATATCGGGGAAAAAAAGTTGAGGAAAGCGTGGTTTCGAGTAAACGGGTACGGCATCGGGTGTGAGAAAGAATATGGGGTGTTTGGAACGAGGTAAGAGTGGTGGTGATTTAAGGCAATATTGGTTTGCCTTGGGACGTTGGTGGGGGGACCAAACACAGACACACAAACATATACATATACATATATACATATATATACGACGGGCTTCTTTCAGTTTCCGTCAACCAAATCCACTCACGAGGCTATAGTAGAAGACACTTGCCCAAAGTGCTACGCAGTGAGACTGAACGCGGAACCATATGGTTGGTAAGCAAGTTACTTACCACACAGTCACTCCTGCACCTATATATATATATATATATATATATATATATATATATAT
>NC_069002.1:4445709-4446423 GCF_001194135.2 Octopus bimaculoides | reverse complement strand
ATATATATATATATATAATATATATAATTGCATATATCTATGTATGTACACACACACACGCACACGCACACATACATGTATATATTAGGTTGTTCGGAAAATAATGGCCGATTTTAAATATAAGCCTATATTCTTGAAAAACTGAACTTATACAAAGGTTTAATTATTCAAAATATGATCCCTGAAGAGCTATGCTTTTCTCCCATCGATTGACAAGGTCATTTATGCTTCTTCGATAAAAATCCAAAGGTTTTGACCCCAAGAAATCCTTGGCGGAATTTAGCCCCTCTCTCAAACTATCTACCTCTCTCTCTTTCTTTCTCTCTCGCTTTCTCTCTCTACATATATATTTTTATACACGCACGCACACGCATGCACACAAACTTAAACATGTACGTGATTGTGTGAATTCCTCTGCATGTGCGCCAAGTGTTTATATATATATACATGTATATGTGTATGTGTATGTGTATGTATGCGTGTAGTGTCTCCGCTATAATACCGAAAGCGAAAGTACATCCTTTCGTTGACACCTCACTTATATTTATCCATACAGACCTGATACTTAAGGAAATTACGGTTTAATGATTTCCTTTCACGAATACCAAAACACCTTTTGAAAATATATCAAATGACACCAGAATTTGGTTTCTTAGTAACACCAGGGATACAGAAAAGGATTTCCGACCTGTATATATATATATATATATATAT
>NC_069002.1:4440746-4445574 GCF_001194135.2 Octopus bimaculoides | reverse complement strand
TAAACAAAGTGGAGGCGCAATGGCCCAGTGGTTAGGGCAGCGGACTCGCAGTTTCGATTCCCAGACCGGGCGTTGTGAGTGTTTATTGAGGGAAAAACACCTAAAGCTCCACGAGGCTCCGGCAGGGGATGGTGGCGAACCCTGCTGTACTCTTTCACCACAACTTTCTCTCACTCTTCCTATTTCTATTGTGTATGTAATTCAAAGGGTCAGCCTTGTTGCACTCTGTGTCACGCTGAATATCCCCCGAGAACTACGTTAAGGGTACACGTGTCTGTGGAGTGCTCAGCCACTTGAACGTTAATTTCACGAGCAGGCTGTTCTGTTGATCGGATCAACTGAATCCCTCGTCGTCGTAACCGACGGAGTGCCACGATATAAACAAAATTGAACACAAAATCACGAGGTGTGGGGATTGTTGGTTCTTGGGTCGGGCTGCGGTTTTGGCGCAAGAGAATATATTTTCAATGCGCCTGGTGTTGAAAACACCTGAAAGTAAGTCATAGGCAAGCGAGACAACTCACATCACGTCCCTTTTTCGAAGCGACAGACACCGATGTTTCGTCATTGTTGTGAATTTCCAATGCCGTAATACCCAACAAGGCCTGCTGCAAGCTATATCGCCGGCTATGATCATATGCTAAATGGTTTCAAAACCATCTGCTGGTATGTCCCGACGTTTCATGTCACGGAAAAAATTCAAATTCGAAAGCAGTTTCCAAAAGTGGCAGGAACGCTGGGACCGGGGGTGGGTATTGCCGCGCAAGATGACCATTTCGAAGGAGACGATGTTGAAACTGAAGCTATTTTATATTAAACGTAACTAGTGCGGGGAACCTTTTGACACCACCTCGTATCTGTTTAGAGATCTGATTTAAATCCTTTAGCAAAGAGACTCCTCATTCGCTAATCTGTGAAATATAACCATTCACTTGAAAATCACGCTCAAGTGATACAGATTCCTCTTTGGGTATCTAGTTTCCTTTATCTTTCATTCAAGAATTTTCATTGTTGCTCTTTGTGTGTGTGTCTGTCTGTGTGTCTGTGAAGTTTTAATGTGATCTTGTTATTTTGTTATTTGGTCTGGTGAAACTTTTATGATTTTTCTTTTTTATTTTTATCTTCACCCATTTTAGTTATCAATTTTTTTTTATATAAAGTAATGGGTGCAATAAATATTTCCTATTGACACAATACGACAAGCACACACAACACACTATATTAACATTCACTATTAACATTAATTTTCACCCACCTCCCCAACAATTAACCCTTTCTGCCGTTTATTTTATTATTTTACACATTTTTTTTTATTGAGTATATATATATTGTTTAATCCAAAACACTCCTTAGTAAGTATATACATACGATTTTTTTTTTTTACTTATAACACTTAGAGATACAAGTCATAATTCTTATCAATTATCTTAAGAATTGGCGCGTTCCGGTTTGTCCTGGCACCACTCTCGAGACCCTAGTAAATTTGAATAGTCGGCTATCTTGCGTCGAAGATAACAGTATTGTTTACTGTTAGTCATTAACCACCCGCCATATATCATTTAGCCGTAAATTCCAACATATGTATTGAATATGGCTGTTTGACGATTTCCCTTGAAGACTATATACGTGTGCATTAATTTCGTTGCTTCTGGAATTGTGGTGTTTGATTGGTTTGGAAAGTTTAACGTCTCCTTCTTAAGATAATTTCTTACAGATATTCTATACGAATTCTAGCCAGCACTGATTTTTGTTACGACGTTTGTGGATCCCCAACTTACTATTATTTTGTTCGTGGACCCCCAAAATCTTATATGGACCTTCAGATGCCCTATTGATCCCGGTTGAGGACCACTGGTTTAGAGATTGGAGAGATGTTTTGTACAATAAGAAGTTTGCCAACGACAGCGTTTATACACACACACACACACACACACACACACACACACACACACACACACACACACACACACACACACACACATTTCAGAAGTAAATAGACACCTCTCTTTATACGTTTTATCACTAAACACTGCACAAGGCATGTCTACTAAATACTCGATCATTTATTTAAATGCATCAAATGGTATTATTTTGTTTTTAGCAATGAATATTTGGAAAAAATAAAAATAAAATGGTGTCTATTTACTTATGAGATGTCTGCTTATAGATGTTTACATTATAGAGTTGTCCCCCTTGCCGTCCTAGTTCAGAATTAATCGTTACATCTCGTGATTTTTATATCTTTGTTCTCTTTATTTTGGATTAATTTTAATTAATTAAATTCACTACATTAATTATGCTAGTCTCATTTCACTAGCCTATACATATATGTATGTGTGTGTGTGTACAGAGAGAGAGAGAGAGAAAGAGAAAGAGATTGTCTGATTTACTTTCATGAATCGTCTGTGGATTATCATCTTCTGTTGATGATTCAATAGAATTTAATTTATAGACGTAGATGGATGGCAGACACATATGACACCCAGCTAAAAAAATAATCCACCCGCCTTCACTCTCTCTCTCTCTCTCTCTCTCCCTTTCCCCCTTTCTCACCCTGCCCTTTCTTCCCTCCTTCTCTCTGCACTCTCTCTCTCTCTCCTTCCTTCTTTTTCTCTCTATGTGTCCTTCCCTCCCCTCTCTCTTTCTTCCATTTCTATCTATCTATCTATCTATCTATCTATCTATCTATCTATCTATCTATCTATCTATCCGTTTATCTATCTATCTATCTATCTATCTATCTATCTATCTATCTATCTATCTATCCGTTTATTTATCTATCTATCTATCTATCTTTCTATCTGTCTATCTGTCTGTCTGTCTGTCTGTCTGTCTGTCTGTCTGTCTGTCTGCCTGTCTGTCTGTCTGTCTGTCTATCTATTTTTTACCGACGCGGACTACGATCGTCACCACCACCACAACAACAAACAACATCACTAACACCAGCACCGGGCTCTTTTTCTTTTAATTTTTTAAAATCCTATTTCGACAAGCGCAGACCTGTCTCTGTGGTTAAGCAACTCGCTCTGCAACCAGGTGGTTTCGGGTTCAATCCCATTGGACCTTGCGCATACGTTTGCTCCTTTACTTGTTTCAGTCATTTTCACTGCGGCCATGCTGGAACACCGTCTGAAAGGGGTTTTTTGATCGGAGAAATCGGCCCCAGGATTTATTCTTTGTAAGCCTAGTACTTATTTTATCGGACTCTTTGGTCGAACCACTAGGTTACGGGAACGTAAGCATACCAACATCGGTTGTCAAGCGATGGTGGGGGTGGACAAACACAAACACAAATGCATACACACACACACGCACACACACACACGCACACACACTCGAACGCACACACACAGTGTCATGCACGCACACATATAGATCAAAATATACACATAAACACTCTGACACGTAGACAGGCAGGCAGACAGACAGACCGAAAGGAATACTGATAGAACAAGCAGACACACACACATACACACACAGACAGGCAAACAGACATACAGACGGACTGATAAACAGTTACATCAAACATAGGAATAATCACGTAGATAAACCGCTAGACCGACAGACCAACAGGCCGTCAGATACACACACACACACACACACACACACACACACATATGCATACAGGTTTACAGGCTGAGAATATGTAGACAAGAAAACAAGAACAGAAAGGGAACAAAAATAACACCAACAACAACAACTACTACTACTACTACTACTACTACTACTACTACTGCTGCTGCTGCTGCTGCTACAATAAAAATAATCTTGACAACAATAACTACAATCACTAAATAACTAAATAAATAGAGATAATGATAAATAAAATAAGAAAAACAAAACTATAGATGAAGACATATAAACAAAAAGGTAAATAAAGACACAGAAGTCAGGACATTGACAACAATGCGGAAAAGTGGATCTGGAGTGGTGAGGCTTCTAAATAATACCTCCTCCTCCTCCCCTTGTCCCCCTTCCTCCTTCTTTTGTGCTTTTTATTTCAGTCTTTATGCAATAATAGTATTTGTTGACTATCGACTTATCCGGTTCTTTTCGACCTCGTAACCTTTCGTTGCGGGTCACGAGAGGTCAGCGTTGACATGACGGTTCATTGTGGTTGTGGTATAGTGGGTATCAAGTCATCAGGTGTTTGTTGCTCTGGTAACCTGGGAGAGAGAGAGAGAGAGAGAGGAGAGAGAACGAAGGGATAGAGAAAGAAAGACAAGAGAAAGGGATAAAGAGAAAGAAAGGGAGAGGGGAAAGAAAGAGAAAAGAAGGCAAGAGAGAAGGAGAGAAGAGTAGGAGAAAGAAGGAGACAGAAAAAGAGAAGAACAGAGAAAGAGCGAGAAAAAAAGAGAGAGAAAGAAAGAGGGGAAGAGAAAGAGTCTCCGCCGTACCCCAACTCCATTTGTCTTTCCGTTTTGTTCCGTTTTCCTCCTCCACTCCCATCCCCGTCCTTCCCTCCTCCTCACCTTTCTCCTACACCCTTCTCGAGCTCTAATCCCAAACTAGATTAGAGGTTGCTTGGCGGCTTAACTGTTGTTAAAGTCGAGATGTCGTTCCAAGCAGGCTTTCATGTCGACAGGATCTAGGCTGCTGTTGTTATTCATCTTCTTCTTGTCACTGTCGTCGTGGTCGCCGTTGTTGTTGTTGTTGTTGTTGTTGTTGTCATCGTCATCGTCGTCGTTGTTGTTGATATGAAGATACAATTCACATACTACTCTATTTTGAGATCTGTTTGCACCTCCAAAACTATGTGTGTGTGTGTATGTGTGTGTGTATACACGTGTATATATATATATATATATATATATATATATATATATAT
>NC_069002.1:4434040-4439613 GCF_001194135.2 Octopus bimaculoides | reverse complement strand
TATATATATATATATATATATAACTATAGCTGAGTATGTCTTCTGTATTTGCTTGAGTGTGTGTGTGTCTGTGAGTGAGTGAATGCATCGCTCTCCCCCTTTCTCTCTCTCTCTTTGCACATACACATGTACAAGCACTTTTGCAAATACACACACACACAAACACACGCATGCACACACACAAACGCACACGCACAAATACACAAAAATACACACACACACACAAACATACATATAAACATGTGCAGAAGACAAACATACTCAGATATAGTTTCTAAAATCACTTCCGCCTCCCACACTCCCCGCTCAATCCATGTGATCAACCACACCCACCGGTACCATCTGTGTACACCCACCACCACCACCACCACCACACCGTCTCTCACCATCACTCCATCCTCCTAACCATTCACAGCCAACTCAAAGAGGAAGAGAATCGAGTCACCATCCCACACAAAACCTACAATCTGTTCAACAGGTGGCCGTTATTTTTCTTTTCTTTTCCTAATTTCTTAAAATTGCTGATGTTGTTTTTGCGATTATTGTTCTTGGTTTGAGAAACGAGTGTTCTTTATTAACGGGAATACATTTACTAAATAATATATATTTTCTTTCAGGACTCAGTCTTTTTTGCTGCCATCCATCTCTTGATGTTCTCGTTAGTCCTGTTGTTATTGTAATTATTTCTCTCCTCTCATTCTCCCTCTCTGGCTCTCCCCCTCTCTGTAATTAATTGATTTATTTGGCTTTTTCTGGGTCTAACTTCTACCCCCACCCAGCATACTTCCCCAATCTTTAATTTTTTTTTATCTTCTTATCTTTCCCCCACCCCACGTCTTATCTATCTTTCTACAGTGTTTGTGTCACACAAGCACTCATTGCCTATATGGTTCTGCATGTGTGTTTGTGTATGAGTGTGTGAATGAGAGAGAGAGAGAGAGAGACAGACAGAGTGTGTGTGTGTGTGTATGTGTGTGTGTGTGTGTGAGCATGTGAGATGCGGTGTACATTTGTAATTAACACGTCCCTACACACTACAACGGGAATAACATTCGCTGCGCGGTTTTGTTGCGGTGAACAAAGTTTTCCCTGCAGACTTTCTGTGTGAAGACACATCAATCTCCAAACGACGTCACAGCGGACTATCAGACATGATTTCGCCCCCTCAAATGATGGGTACCGCCTCGGCCATTTGAAGCCAGACAGGAATATATATATATTGTCAAGCGATGATGGGAGGGACAAACACAGACACACAAATACATACATGCATGTATATGTACACACACACACACACACATGACGGGCTTCTTTCAGTTTCCGTCTACCAAATCCACTCACAAGGCTTTGGTCGGCTCGAGGCTATAGTAGAAGATACTTTCCCAAGATGCCACGCAGTGGAATTGAACCTGGAATATTATATAGATTTTGTAATATGTCTGAATAAGAAAAGAAATGGGACGTTTTTAATCATAGATCTTTCTGCTGGATAAGGGCTGGCCCGGGGTTAAACATCGACGACGACGATGACGACTGCGACCGGTTCTTAATTCTTGCCCTTTCTTTCTTTCTTTCTTTCTTTCCATTGTTTCTCATTGTTTTTGTTTTCTCTCAGCATTCATTGAGAACGTCAAGTAGAGCGGAAGAATCTACCCACACCTTAGCTTTTTACTGTAATTTACGACTCTACTGCTGCTGCTGCTGCTGCTGCTGCTGCTACTACTACTACTACTACTAGCAGCATCACTACTACTCCTACCGCCACCACCATCACCATCTCAATTATTACTGCCACTATCACCACTATTAGTACCAGTCCTACTACTACTACTACTACTACTACTGCTAACACCACCACTACTACGACCACTACTATCGCCACCACCATCACCACCACCACCATTACTACTACTACTGCTGCTGCCACTAATATTATCATCATCATCATCATCATCATCATCATCATCATCACCATTCCTAGAACCACCACAATTAGTGCTAACATCATCCCCGGTCCGGATTAAGGCCGACAGATGCCCTAAGCCCTGTTCAACAACGGCACTCCCCTCACCTTTTCACTATCTGACATTATTAAGCCATAAAGACATTAGACACAATTCGTGTGTTATAATAGAATAGGACACAATAAATTAAGGGCCAGACCCAGCAGCTATATAAAACGTTTCGGGTGACGAACGGTGTCTCGAATAACGAACAAACAAGCCGGCAACAACGATTGGCAACAAGCTCAGAGTATCAGCGGGAGATACCCTAGCTTTCTCTCATTGGACACCCCTGCCCGAATTCATCGTGTGTTCTCTTGAATTTCCTATGAGTAAAGTAGTTTCGATTATATATGTATAAGGGATGAAATGGTCTAATCTAGAACCCTTAATTCTAGAACCAAACGTCCTGCTTAAAAACCGGTAAAACCGTAGCATACAAGCATGCATATATGTATGCGTGGATAGATATATGTATGTATATATTGTATAAAGGATCGTGGGTAAGGCCAAAGCAACGCGAAGTAAATGCAAGGTAAATCACAAGAAAACAAATATGCGAATTAACGTAGACTTACCTTGTATTCAATATTTCGGGGTTATGATCCCATTTTCAAGAAATTGACGAATGTTGCCGACAGAGTGGCACATCGGCAACATTCGTCAATTTCTTGAAAATGGGGTCATAACCCCGAAATATTGAATACAAGGTAAGTCTACGTTAATTCGCATATTTGTTTTCTTGTGATTTACCTTGCATTTACTTCACGTCGTGTTGGCCTTACCCACGATCCTTTATACAAAATATTCTACACAATGCTTCATAGTAATTATTCCAATAATTGTATGTATGTATGTACCAAACTGAAGAAGTGGAACAAGTGAAAATGCGAACTGCATATGCTCGTCGTTGACAATGACCTGCATAGAAACTATCAGCGGATCGAACTTCTTTGCAGCTTCGATATTGGAAAAAGTGTATAACTGTCGATGGCAATAAAGTGTTTCTTATTGTATACTGTCCACTTTTGGTGGACAGCATACAATACTTCAAGCTTGCAAACTTCCTCCACTGGGATTTCTTGATTGTTTACGTGTGTGTGTAGAATATGTGTGTGTGTGTGTGTGTGTGAGTAAGTATGTTTATACGTATGCGTGCGTGTGTCTATACATATAATTAGAGAAGTTTTGTGGATAAGTACATGTGTCCAGTCCCCCTCCCTCTCTTCGTGTTGTCGGTTGGGACAAAATTTTGTATTTTAGAAGTTATTCCGTATTAAAGTTGTGGTATTTGGGTAAGTTTCAAACTGTTTAAAAAAAATCTGTGACTAAGATTGAATTGATCCCCAAAAATCAATTAAAAAATCTGTGACTGAGATTGAATAGATCCCTACTACTACTACTACTACTACTACTGCTGCTGCTGCTGCTACTACTACTACTGTTCGTCATATATGTGTGTTACAGCTGTCCCTTGAACTGTTCACGAGTAATTATTAATTTACATTACAAACAGATCGAAATATGTCGCGCCTAGTGCAAACCGGTTCCAATAACAACAGCAACAGCAGTAGTAGTAGCAGCAGCAGCAGCAGTAGCTGTAACAACAACAACAACAACAACAACAATAGCAACGAGAACAGCATTTCCATGGCGGACAACCGTTACCATACACCAACTCTCTCCGTTACAACCTGTCAACGAGAAAAGGTAATTTCAATTTAATAATAATTATTATTATTATTAGTAGTAGTTTTTCGTTTAATTGAGATTTCTGGACGGAGTTTTCCATCTTTCAGGCCAAATCCCTCGGTCATTCCTTCAAATATTGCTTGGAGAAAGAAGTGACGGCATTGATCGAAGTGCAAACGCGGTGAGCTGGCAGAATCGTTAGCGCGCCGGACAAAATGCTTTGCGGGTATTTCGCCTGTCGTTACGTTCTGAGTTCAAATTCTGCCGAGGTCGATTTTGACTTTTATCCTTTCGGGGTCGATAAATTAAGTACCAGTGAAACACTGCGGTCGATGTAATCGACTAGTCCCCTCCCGCAAAATTTCAGGCTTTGTGCCTTTAATAGAAAGGATTTCCCTCTTCGAATCGTTATAGATGTTTATTTTTTCTTCTTTCACATTGATCCTGTTGTCCCCGGGGCATGCTACGTCGATTATCATACATGTTCTTTGTTTTTTATTCACCACAACAATGTCCAGTTTCCGATGCCTGGTCAGGTGATCGTACTGGATCATTGCATCCCACAGAATTTTGCAATTCTCATTTTCGGTGACTCCTTCTGGGGTTTGCTGATACCACGTCATTGCTCTTTGCCGGCCGTGTTTTCGACAGTTCTCAATGGATCGTTCTTGCCACATTGTCATGACGTATTATCATTTCCGAAGTCGATGAAATAAAGTACCAGCCATCTACTGAGGTCGATATAAACCACTGTCTCGCGTCCAAGAATCTTGTAGCCTTGTGCTTATATGAAAACGAAGATGAAGAAGAAAAATAACAAGAATGACAATAAAAAATAATTTATTTCTAATTTTAGTACAAAGTCAGCCATTTTTGAGGTAAAAGACAAGACGATTACATCGACCCCAGTTTTCAACTGGTACTTAAATTATCGACGGCGAAAAGGCAAATTTGACCTCGGAGGCATTTGATGTCAGAATGTAAAGAGACAGAAGAAACGTTGCTAGGCAACTTCTCCGAACGTACCAAAAATTCTGTCAGTTAACCACCTTGATAATAATTATAATGATGGTGATGATGATGAGGATGAAAATTGTAAAGGTTGTGCCTATAATTAATGGTGCATTGGGAACTGTAAGCAAAGACATAGACAAATGGTTGGAGGAGATTGGAATAGAATGTCCTGTAGAGCTTCTGCAACTGTCAATCTACTCTACCGCCCTCACCGTCTCTATGCCTATTACTCTCTTCCCAACAAGAGGAGTAGAAGAAGTGTCATTGAATAGTGAGATAGGGGGGGGGGCACTGTGTGACACACTGACACACAGAAATTCGTTTTGGCATTTATTATTGACGGCAAGCTGGCAGAAACGTTAGCACACCGGACAAAATGCTTAGTAGCACTCTGTCAGTCTTGATGTTTTGAGCTCAAATTCCGCCGAGGATGACTTTGTTGTTTTTTTTTATTCATTTGAGTATGATAAAATGAAGTACTAATTGAACAATGGAGTTCGATGTAATCGATTATTTCGCTTTCCCCAACATTCTAGGCCTTGTGCCTGCAGTAGAATGATGGTGGGGCTGTCGTGAGAGCAAGGCCTGCAGCTTGATCAGTCGAAGTGTTCATCAACTTCACAGTATGTAGAGCAAACTTGTTTTATTATTGATCTTCATGGAGTTGTCGATAACTTATCGATCCCAGCATGTAAATGACGAACATAAAATTAAGAAGCATAATTAATATTAAAAAAAATATACTCGATTTAAAAGCAATAATTTCTCCATTCTTTTGTCCCATTACTGCTTATTCAAATTTCAAAAACGATCAACAAATGTTGCAGAGGAGAAACAGAGTTACTAAGACAAAAAAAAAAAAAA
>NC_069002.1:4431644-4433997 GCF_001194135.2 Octopus bimaculoides | reverse complement strand
GGGGGGGGGGGGGACTCGTAAAACACTATGATGAAAACAAAATTGTTTTTGGTGTTAATTCAAATAACATTGGAAATAAATAAATAAATTTATCTGACAGCTCAATAGCAAGAAATATTTAAAGAAATTTAATGGAAATATTAGATGAAATTGATGAAAAAATAATAATTAAATCATATTTTATTGATAGAGTCGGAATATTTAATGTGAAATGTTTAGCGAAAACGGTGAGAGCAGAGAATAGTTAGGACGTTAGACAAAAAAAAAAAAAAAATTGATTTCAGGTTTTGATACAAGGCCAGCAATTTCGGAGTTGATCACAGTGCTCAACTGGTACTTATTTTATCGACCCCGAAAGGATAAAGGGCAAAATCGAACCTTGCGAAATTTAGACACAGGATGTTGTTGTTGGTACTCCGTCGCTTACGACGTCGAGGGTTCCAGCTGATCCGATCAACACACACACTCACACGCACACACATACATATACGGAGTGATAGAAATTCGCAGTTTACGGCTATTTGATCCTTGTTCCTATACCTGTGCTTATGAAATCAGCAAATTTCGAAACTCAACACTTTTATATATCGATTCTGAAAGGAAGGAAAACAGTGTCGACCTCGGCAGGATTTGAACTCAGAGCGTACTGAGTCGGAACAAATAATGCGTGGGGTTTCTATACAACGACTCTACATTGAACCTTAACTTAATAGTTTCAAATCTTGGCAGAGGGCCAGCAATTTCAGAGCTGTGGGGTAAGTCTGTTACATCGAACCCTGTGCTCAACTGGTATTTATTTCACCGACCCCTGAAACATTAAAAGGCAAAATCGACCTCGGCGGGATTTGATCTCTCAGAACGTAAAGACGGACGAAATGCAGTTAAGCATTTTGTCCGGCATGCTAACGCCTTTTACTTTCACTGGCATATTTTGTTTAAATACAAACATACTTGAACTTCCGTCTGTAGCTGGTTCCAAAACCTGCGACTTAACTCGGAAAATGACGCAACACGAAAAACATTAAAAAAAACATATTTATTAGCTTATATATCTGATTTAATTTATTTTATGATTTTTTTTCACTTCAGTATCTGATTATTTGTTTACTTTTTTTTTTAATTAAATCTGTTCGCCGAGAGGATAAAAGGGATTAATTGACTGAAATTGGGGTTTATTATTTTTCTCATTAATTTCTTCAAAAAATGACGTAAAGTAAATAAAAGACGTAACTCGGAACGGCATAAGTTGAGGTATGCCTGCAGTTGACGTAAGTTGAGGTATACCTTGAGGATGTGTTCTAAAAGAAATATATCGTCTTTGCGGATTTACACCCCCACCGCCGCCATAACAGTTTAAAGACGATCGAATGTGTAATTTGAGGGAAATTAGGTTGTTATTTCTAGCAGTTCAAGAGACCGACCACATAAGACCGAAACACGTTGGACTATTTGTTTTTTCTCCGCGTTTTGTCTATGCTTTTTCAGCCAGCCGCAGTAGCTGAAAATCTAAAGTAAGGTGACCCCACCCAAATATAATTTATCCCTTATGACAACGAGAAAAAAAAAAATAATTACTCACAACTATGCTTTATACGGATCGAAATTCGAATAATAAACACAACGAGTAAGAAAAACAATTAAATATTGATGTGACAATAAACAAAACAAGCGCTCTTTTTATTCTTTCTTCCGCTACTTTCGTGGTTGTTGCTGTCTTGGTTAACAATAGTTTAAGTGTCAATCAATTTCCCGAAGAATAAATTACGTTGTTCCATCATTCACAATTCGGATTTTCGATTGAACTGTTTCAAGTTTTTGGCGTCAACCCGGAAACTGGATCTGTAAATTAATTTTTTCCCTCCTTTCCTCGTTTAACTTCGGAACAAACGAGGAAGAAGCATTCTTTGAAAGCAAAAAGAAAAACAGAAAAATAACAATATATACATATACACACACACATATATATATATACATATATATATATATATAGTGCGAGAGACTATAACGGCCGCATTATTACACGAAAAGGTGTCATCCATCCTAATTCTCCTTCACACAAATTATCGTCTTCTAATATTTACGTGAAACTTCAAGGTAATAACAATGATCATAATAGTTATGATAGTAACGATCACAATAATAATAATAATAATACTTATCGTGATAACAATGCTATATTATTACTCGTAGTCGTAGTCGTTGTCTTAGTTGATAGCTATGTGATTTAATTAGTTAAGTAATGATATGAATTATATATATATATATATATAATGTCCGATCGTAAATTGTTTTTATATTTTTTATCTCACTTTGCACGCACCGCGTTGTTTAATAATATACACACATGTACATA
>NC_069002.1:4426863-4431168 GCF_001194135.2 Octopus bimaculoides | reverse complement strand
TATATATATATATATATATATATATATATATATATGTATGTGTGTGTGTATAGGGAGAGAAAGCGAGCTATACAACAACATACTTACGCGTGTGTATAAATTTTCGATGCATAGAAATGCACATTCAGTACTGTGTCTTAAATCGTGGTTACTCTCGTTTTCAAAGTACATTATATGTATAAACGATAGTTTTATAAATATATATATATATTGTTTGGCCTGATGTCAGTGTGCGTATACATATCTGTATGCGAATGTGTATGTATATATATTTTGGTGTATAACGAAGGTTAACAGGTAGTTGTGTCCTATATACACGTTTGCCAAAGCCCTTCTTCATTATTACAGCGGTTCCACCACGAAGCACGTGTATATTTTTCTCATATATACCCTGTCGCACTTTCTATCTCTCTGTTTTTGTTTAGCGGTCGTTACGTGTGTTAAACATAAAGTAAATCACCAAACGAATTAACTGAAGAAGGAGATGGGATTTTGGTGAAGCGGTGATGGGGGAATAACCCATTGAATTGGTGAATTGCTAAAATGATCAGATCTTACACCCCCAGGTCGCATCCTTCTGTCTTAAAGAAGAAAAAATGATGGAAAAGAAAAGGAAGAATATATCGTATGATGTGTCCTAGATATACTGAAGTCTAAACAAATAGCAAAAAGAAAAAAAAAAGTGGGAAGAAGCGAGATGTAATGGTCATGGCTAGATTGTCTAAAATCATCGGTCTGTTTGCTCAGAGCTGATTCGGGACTAAACAAACAACATGCGTATGCTGGTTCTACGCGGTTCCTGTCTTAGGGTGATGGAAGTGGATGTTGCTAGAAGAATACTGTGTACGAAATGGTACTCTCACTTTCTGATCAGCTATTCCTCCTTCTTAACCTTTATTTTTTCTTTCGTTCTGTATTTCCATCATTATTTCTCATCTCCTTCCTTGTCTTTCTATATAGTCATTAAATTTAGCAGTGTGCGCGCGCGCGTTTATGTGTGTGTGTGTGTGTCTCACCGTCATCGTTTTAATGTCCACTTTTCCATGCTTGCATGGGTTGCACAGGATTTATTGGGGGCGGGTTCTCTACGGCCGGGTGTCCGTCCTGTCACCAACCTTCACCTGTTTCCAACCAAGGTAAAACTTCTTTGTGGCTAGACATGTTTCCACGGAATATTCGACGTGGCAGTGGTGATGTGGAAATAATCCAGTTGATTCGTGAATTGCTAGAAATATCAGATAGTACACCCCGCCAGGTCACACCCGTCTGTCTTAACTAAAAGAAGGAAAAAGAAAGCAAGAATACATCGTGTGATGTGTCCTAGATATACCGAGATCTGAACAAACAGGAAAAAAAAGGACGCTCATATACAACTATCACACGATTCAAGACAAGAAAACATACACACACACACACAGATACACATCTATATAGCTATATAGACCTACACATGCAGACAGACACATATATATATATATATATATATATATATATATATATATATATATATATATCATCATCATCATCATCATGTTACATCAGGTTTGCAGTCCTAGCATTGAATGTGCAAGTTATCACGCTACAAGTTAGCTCTTAATTGGAGTTATTTGCACAAAACAGTGAACTGTGTCTCACACATGTGTAGGCATATATCTGTGTGTGTGTGTGTGTGTGTGTGTGTCTATAGTTTAGCATTATCTGTGTGTGTGTGTGTGTGTGTGTCTATAGTTTAGCATTATCTGTGTGTGTGTGTATATGTATACATATATTATTGAATGGGAAAGAAACAAGGATTATATCATCAGCTTCATTTGCTTACAGTTAATCATAAAATGTGTGTGTGTATGCGAGTGTACGCAGGGTGCACCAAGCAACTATGAACAACAAAACAAGACAAGAAAGAAACAAAAGCACAGGCAAAAATAAAAGAAACAACCACCTGCGCTTAGTAAAACTGCAGATGTAATTGACTGAATACATCAAAGTAACCAGCTATACAACAAAACCATTCTCAGCTCAAATGCAACAATGAAAGTGACTGCATGTCGAGACGACGTGCTCTGCCCACAATGCTATGGATCAGCAGTTCTCGACCAATTTTGTCTGTGGATCTCTTTGATTCCTATTATACTCTTCTTGACCCCCATAACCATTTGAAGTTTTTAAAAATCCCATTATATATTTTTAGGAATTGTATTTACAAAATTTAAAAAGCATCCACTGCACTCATGGAGTGGTTGATATTAGGAAGGGCATCCAGCTGTAGAAACTCTGCCAAATCAGATTGGAGCCTGGTGTAGCCATCTGGTTCACCAGTCCTCAGTCAAATCGTCCAACCCATGCTAGCATGGAAAGCGGACGTTAAACGATGATGATGATGATGTGTATGTATGTGCATGTACATTCAAAATGAGTAGATAGACAGCCAACAACTGATGAAGGGTCCTTTCTCTCTGTTTACTTGTCCTGTTTTCCATTTTTTCTTGTTGTTTATGTATTTCATGTTATTTGCATCGTTGGTGACGTCCTGTACCCATATATGCGTGTATGTATTTATTTATATATATATAGATAGATAGATGGATAGATAGATCTATACATATATATTGTATACATATGCAAGCAATTATGCATATAATTCTGCAAGTACTAACACTTGTAATTAACATTTTCAATTAATAAAAAGAGAAATACAAGAATGTTCGTATATATTTTCACACTTTTCTATCTTCTTAATACTTAGAGTAGTTAATCCGTTTTCCCTTGCGGATTATGTACATTCTCAATCTTGGCAGGAATGTCTTAGCTATTTTCGTGTTAGAAAACCCCTATCTCCTTAGTAACATGGTATAACATATCATATTTTATAACGTCACTGAAATTTTAATTTAACTGGATTATATGCTATAGGATATGAATGCATATTTGTGAGAATATATATATGTGTGTTTGTATATATATATATGCATCTATATATATTAATGTTTGTTTTTATGTTCAGTTGTAATAAAAACAGTTTTACATTAATCCGACGGGTCACTCTATACTTTTGCAGAGTGCAAATTTATCATTTTTAAACAAGCTTGTTGTTAATTGTGACTGAAGTTTCAACTATCCAAGGCAGCAGTCTGGTGATGGGTCAGCTAGCCGAAACTTCAAAGTCACTGTCGACAACATTCTTGTTTAAAAACAATAAATAAATATATGTATGTATATATATATACTTGTATATATATCTATATAAGTATATATATGTATGTGTATCTTCTTTTTTATTTGTGTCTGTGTTGGTGTGTTTACGTTACCATAACTTAGTGGTTCAGCAAAGGAGACCAATAGAATGAGTACCAGACTTTAAAAAACAAAAGTAAGTGCTGGGGTTGCTACGTCTGACTAAAAATTATCCAAGGCAGTGCTCCATTGTGGCCTCAGCCTAATGGCTGAAGCAAATAAAAGATGAAAGATAACGGTGGCCAAAATTTATCTGTATTTGCAGAAAACATTAGAAAGGTCATCAGTAAAAGGTCAAGTGACAGTGTCGCTTATTATGTCTTTACCTTTTTTGTAATTAATCAGAAGGTAACCAGGACATGTACAGCAATTACTGACACCTGAACGATGTCATTTAAATTGAATCATTTCATGAAACACTCGTTAATGTTTGTAGTGATTAGGCATTGTAATATACTTTTATTGTTGTCTGTCTTTACGTTCTGAGTTCAAATTCCACTGAGGTCGATTTTTGCCTTTCATACTGGGGTCAATTTAATCGACTGGCCCCCACCCCACAAATTTCGGACCATGTGCCTAGAGTAGAAAAGAATATATATCGGTCTAGGTTTACATTTTGAGTTCAAATTCTGCCAAGGTCAACTTTGCCTTTCATCCTTTCAGGGTCGATAAATTAAGTACCAGTTGCGTACTGGAGTTGATCTGGTAGCAAGCTAATTTTCCTCAAATGACTTCATATTGCATTTGAAAAGGACTCCTTGAATAATGTATTGGGTTTCCTGCACACATGGGAAAATCAATCGGGACGATCATGGCTGGAATACCTTTGATCGTAGCTTTGTTCGACTCGATCAGGACTGACCTGGGGTTAAACAGTAGAAGCAACAACAAATATGTAGAAGCTCCCAGAAGGAGATTCTGGGAGTTGTAGTGGGAAAGGTGGGGTGGAGGTAATGTTTGTAGGGGTCATAGGGTACAGAAGAGGTGTGGCAAGAGTTCCACCCGCACCCTTTCCATAGGGTGAAAGTGGAGGTGGTACTGTCGATGGTGGGGGTTCGCAATAGGAAGGAGCTG
>NC_069002.1:4422129-4426420 GCF_001194135.2 Octopus bimaculoides | reverse complement strand
CCACATCCACCAGTACAACTACCTCAACATCATTAGATTTAACAAGGTGGTTATAGTTGATGAGGTATATGTGTGTATACAGCATACATACATACATATATATATATATATGATTTATTAATGTATGTACTGATATATATATATATATATATCAAGCCTCTTATCTATTTCTCTGTCTATCTATCTACCCATCCATCTCTCTCTTATATATATAAACATACACTCACACATGCACACTCACATTTGCGTTTCAGTATAAATATGTGTGCATGTCTCAATATATGTGTATACATGTGTGCGTGTTTATATATCTATTTATCCGTCGATCTACCTATCTAAATATCTATCTATCTACACATACATATGTGTGTGTGTTTATACATATATATATATATATGTGTGTGTGTGTGTATCTATATTATATACACACACACATGCATGCACACACAATTCTGCGTGCACACAAACGTGGGCATGTATGTATATGTGTATTTATTACTAGAGATATCTATATGAATACATGCTCGATTATGCCTGATTATAGTCACACACACACACACACATCTACATGTATGGATGTATAAATGTATGTATAAATTATGCCAGCCCAAAAGTGATCATTAAACTGATGATGTGGAACTAGCACAGGCCATATGTATGTATAATGCATGTATGTATATTTATGTATATATGCATATTTTATGTATATTTATTCACGTGTATATTTATATAATTGTTTTTATTTCCTTTATGGGTTCCAGCCCAAAGGCTGTGACCATGCTGGAGCACTATCATTTATTTTTATGTATGGGTGTGTGTGTGTGTATGTATGTGTCTATGTGTGTGCATTCCTCTCTGTATATATTATTTGTGTATGCATTTGTGTGTATACATGTACATACACACACTCTCTCTTACTCACTCACTCTCTCTCACTCACACACACACACACACACTCTCTCTCTCTCTCTCTCCTCACTCACACACACACATACACTCTCTCTCACCCACTCACACACACATGCTCTCAAGTACAGTCTTTTGACTGTTGAGGTTGTTTAGCCCTAGGTCAGACCTGATCGAACAGATCTATGCCCCAAAAGGCATTCCAGCCATGACCATCCGATCCCTTTCCCACCAACAATACACCCAAAGCCACAATATCCAATGTGTCCTTCTTTTCCAAGATGCCAGAATGTGGTGATTCACGAGAGATTTGGCTGCCATTTCATACACTCGGAGGAAGTACATAGAAACCTCTTCATTGGTAGTTGGGCATACATGTGCACATGTTTATGTAAAGGTATGTGTTTACATGTATGTGTGTGTGTCTCATCATCATCATCATCATCATCATCATCATAATTTGTTGTCCATGCTGGCATGGGTTGGACGGTTTGATTGGGCTGGCACGCTGGAAGGCTGCACCAGACTCCAATCGTGTGTGTGTATATATATATATATATATATATATATATATATGCACATACGTGTGTGTTTATGTTTGTTTCCCACCATCACTTGACAACTGGTGTCGTGTCGGTTTGTTTATGTCCCTCGTAAATTGACAATTCAACAGAAGAGATGAATAATATCCATATATCATTACTGGGGTCGATTTGTTCAACTAAACTCTTGGAGGCGGTGCTCCAGCATGGTCGCAGTTCAATGACTGGAACAAGTGAAAGATGAAAGATTCACACATATATGCTTGCGTGTGTGTGTGTATTGATATGAATGTATAAAGGTCATTCTCTGACATACTAATTATTGGTTATTGATTAGATGTCTTCGTTATCTTTGTTTATATGTGAATCAATATACACTTATCATTTATATTGTCGTGTGAAGAGGTCAAATATGCAGGCAACCACGCGCACGCGTGGTTGCCTGGAGGAGGTACAGAGAGTATGAGGGAGAGTGGGAGGGAGGTTGCTACTGTTCCTCCACCTCCTCCACCCCCACCCCTAACCCACCTGCTCCAGTTCCATTGAACTGGCATCTCTACTCAACTGGAAAGTTGACATGTACTTATGGTGATGGCTCTATCATTACCTGTCTGTCTGTCTGTCTGTCAGTCACTCTGTCTGTCTGCCTGTCTATTTGTCACCCCATTCTCCTTCTATTTATCTGTCTTTCTGTTTTGTCTGGGGAGAGCCATTCTCTTTTGGTGCCTTATAATTTAACAAGGTTCATGTGTCTGCCTGTCCATGTTTGTGTGTTTTTATGTATGTGTGTGTGTGTTTGTATATGTGTGTGTGTGTGTCTTTTTGTCTATCTATATATATTTATATATGTAATATCTATATCTATATTTACACACACACACATACACACACACATATTCTTATCTACTGGTTTAAGTATCTCCCTAAATAGATGTTGGTTTGTTTATGTCCCTTGTAACTTAATTTCACAAAAGAGACTGGAAGAAATAGGTATCAGGCTTAAGAAGATTATGATAATGATAATAGCTGTGGTGATGAGGATGACAGAAGAGATGTTGATAATAATGGTGATCATGACGATAGAAATTGTTGTGAGGATAATGGTGGTTACCATGATGATAATGTTGGTGATGGCAGTGATAATGTTGATGATGATGGCAGTAGTTGTGATTGCTATGATGGTGGTAGTGGTAGTGTTAGCAATGCTGATGATGTTAATTGGTTATGGTGGTGGTGGTTGTTGATGATGATGATGATGGTGTAATAAGACTTACTTTTCATGATTCTTTTAATCCACAGCACCAAGACAGATTTGCTAAGATGCCTTTGAAGAATAACGACAATAAGGTTTCAAACCAGACCTACTCGGAGTTAAAAAATCCAGTTCAGAATAAAGTCTACAAAAGAGATCCAGACAAAAGGTTCGTCTTAGATAAAACTTCTTTCTATTTCTGTAAGGGATACAATGTCTTAGCCTAATACAGTGGTTCCTACCCTGGGGTCCACGGACCCCTGATGGTCCGCAAAGGTACCACTGGGAGTCTGTGAGCTAAATTCAAAATTGGGGTGAGAGGTTGGGGCCAAGGGGAAGGCCACACTGCTTCTAAAAACCATGAGACACACACAAGCAAACATGCACACACAATTAATAATAATTAAGGTTTTGAATTTTGGCACAAGGCCAGTAAGTTCAGGGAAAGGGGTAAGTCAATTACATCAACCTCAGTATTCAACTGGTACTTAATTTATCGACCCCTGAAAGGATGAAAGACAAATTCGACCTTGGCAAGTTTCGAACATGAAATGCCACTAAGACTTTCACCCGACATGCTAATGGTTCTGTCAGCTCAATGCCCTTGATGATAATAATAATAATAATAATAGTAATAATAATAATAATAATAATAATGATAATCCTTTTACAAAAGGCACAAGGCCTGAAATTTTGGGAGAGGGGACTATTCAATGATATCAACCCCAGTTTTTCACTGGTACTTAATTTATCGACCCCTGAAAGAATGAAAGGCAAAGTAGACGTTAGTGAAATTTGAACTCAGAACGTAACGACGGATAAAATACCGCTAAGCATTTTGCCTGGCGTGCTAACGATTCTGACAGCTTGCCACCTTTTATAATAATAATAATAATTATAATTTCTAACAAGAGCCCACAAATTTTGTGGTGGTGGTGGTGGGGGGGAGCAGCCAATTATATCAAACCTCATAATGATAAAGATTTTTTTTTTTTTCGTTTTTTGTTGGATTTTTTTTTTTGTTAATAATCAAGTGTCAGTCTGTGAGGGAGTGTAGGGCATGAGTGGAGTGGTGTGTGTAAAATTGTGATGGTCATACATTACCCAAGGGTTTTTATTAGTAAACTAACTGAAGCTTGGAATTGAAACTGGGTCACTGCTTTTAATTCTACAAGACATTCGGATCATGACATCCTGGTAACTCAAGTCACAATAACGCTTGTAGTAGTAGTAGTAGTAGTAGTAGTAGTAAAAATGATGGTCGTGGTGGTGGCAGTAGTAGTAGTAGTTTTTGTGTATGTTTACTTGAGTGTGTGTGTGTGTGTGTGTGTATATTGTTATTTAGCCCAAGGTCAACCATTATCAGGCAAACTGTGTGTTCCAGCAATGACCATCCCAACATACTGTCAGTCGTAGTGTATCGAGAGTTACGTTTTCTAATGTGTTTTCCTTTGCTTAAGACAATAGTGTGGTTTCAAGGAGGTTAGGCTGCTATTTCTAGCTAGTCAAACCACATGGACAAGAGTCTTTAGTTGGTTTATGTGTGTATATACATGTGTTGTGTTGCACATGTGTGTATAGTTTGTATGTG
>NC_069002.1:4421583-4422119 GCF_001194135.2 Octopus bimaculoides | reverse complement strand
TTAATAGGCATGTCTGTCTGTCTGTCTAGCATAAGTATATGTGTGTGTGTGTTTATATGTATATATCTGTATATATGTACGTCTCCCTCTCTCTTTCTCTCTGTATATATACATGTATATATATATGTATGTATATATATGTGTGTGTGTGTGTGTATATATATATATACATATATATATATGTACATATACACATGTATATATATATATGTATGGATGTATGTATGCATAATCTCCCATCAATCTACCATCCACCCATAAACAAAACGAAATAAACACATGAAGTCCCCCCATTCACCTCACCCCTACACACACAGACACACACACACACACACACCATATATACACCTACACACACATTTATGCACGTACGCAAACATACAAAATTAAAGTAAAAAAATCAAAAAAACAAACAACCTATAACTGTTATTTTTCTAAACGATTCCATTTGGGATTTAATATTCCAATTTATTAATTGGCGCCCACCCCTCCCTGCCCCGCCTCACCACCGCCAAACACAGGAATCTTGGTTCAAA
>NC_069002.1:4420011-4421573 GCF_001194135.2 Octopus bimaculoides | reverse complement strand
CGCCCACCCCTCCCTGCCCCGCCTCACCGCCGCCAAACACAGGAATCTTGGTTCAAATCCGACTGACCTCCTCCTGTCACATATTGGTAGAACAGCTTGAGTTTTGGTTTTCATCAGAGACAGGGTGTGTGGGTAGGGTAGGAGGAGTGGGGTGGCACACTGATTATGAACGAAGGATCTGCCCCCCCCCACACGTCTGTCTAGGTCGGGGACTGCTATTCCTGTTCCTGCTGTTTATGATGATGATGATGACAATGATGATGATGACAATGATAACGATGTGACGACGATGACGATAATAATAATAGTAATAATAAATTCAACCATATGCAGGCCAATTAGAATAATTGGTTTTGGTATGGCACATGTGTGCGAGTGAGTGTGTGTGTGTGTGTGTGCATGTGTGTGTGTGAGCATATATATTATTACACATGTGTATGTGTGTGTGTATGTATGTATATATATGCATGTATATATATGCAAGTCTATAATAGAAGGCACTTGCCTAAGCTGCCAGACAGTGGGACAGAACCCAAAACCTCATGGTTGAGAAGCAAGCTTCTTACCCTCATGTCCACATCTACACCTATATTCTTTCATTCATAAATATTTTTTGAGATGCTATGGCATGATTTGAGAGCAATTCAATCGTTATTTCTAGCAGGTCATTGATTTGTCTGTTGTCCAGTGGACGATGTGATAGTTTGGCTATAATAACTTTAGCTATCAACATTAAATTACTGTTATTTCTGCTAATTGGTTTTAGTAACGACAAACGAAGCCAGTCATTTCACTGTATGCTACTCACTCATTATGTAGTTTAGTAGGTTGCTTTGTCTGATCACTTTAGCTTAATTTTGATGATAATAATAATAATAAAAAATAAATAAATGCGCCCTTTTAAAGCCTAGCCAGTATCATGGGCCCGGTTTCCCAGTTTCAATGGCGTATGCGTTCCCCAGTCTATCGCAGCGTTACTCATTTTTGCCAGCTGAGTGGACTGGAGCAATGTGAAATGAAGTGTTTTGCTCAAGAACATAACACGTCGCCCGGTCCAGGAATCGAAACCACAATCTTACGATCATGGCACCGGCACCCTAACCACTAAGCCACACGCCTCCAATAATAATAATAATGATAATGATACTTAGGAGGGTTCTTGGCATCTAAGGTTACTTGTTGTGGCCCAATGTTATGATTGTTTCTTTTCCACAGTCTAATCCATAGTGTGTATATGAATAATAATAATAATTATAATTATAATAATAATAATAATAATAATAATCATAATAATAATAATAATAATAATGGTTTAAAATTTTGCCAGAAGGGCAGCAATTTTGGCGGAAGGGGATGAGTCGATTACATCAACCCCAGGGATCAACTGGTACTTATTTTATTGACCCTGAAAGAATGGAAGGTAAAGTAGACCTCAGTGGAATTTGAACCCAGAACCGCTAAGCATTTTGTCCAGCATGCTAACAAGTCTGCCAGCTCACTGCCCTAACAACAACAATAATAATAATAATAATAATAATAATAATAATGATAATAATAATAAT
>NC_069002.1:4415655-4419832 GCF_001194135.2 Octopus bimaculoides | reverse complement strand
CAAATATATGGTACCCTAGGCATAACACCTACATGAACTTCTAACTTGTTGTCTCTTGAGGTCTCTGGGTGAGACTTGGATCCAACTTGTACAAATGCAAAACAAAAGTCAAACATAAAATAATAATAATAATAATGATAATAATAATAATAATAATAATTATAATAATAATGATAATGATAATAATAATAATAATAATAATAATAATAATAATAATAATAATAATAACAACAACAACAACAACAACACACTATACCTGAAAAAAGAAAAGGCTGGAATGCTTTTGATTTATAGGTCTGCTGGATAAGGTTGACCCATGGCTAAACAACAACAACAACAACAACTTGTCTCTCTATCATGTAAAAATACTAATTTTCTGACATACTAAATGTACCCACTTCATTTCCAAAGTTATTAGTATTTAAAAAACAAATAAAAAAAAACTGATTAACTTTAACAGAAAATACTTAAAAGATTTAATTTCTTCAAAAATAATTCATGTTTGTTTCTGTCATTTTGTTGTTCTTTTTTTTGTTATTTTGTTGGTTTTTCAATTATTTTTGTTTTCGTTTATTTTGTCAGTTTTTGTTTTTTGTTTATTTTATTTTTGTCATTTTGCTTGTTTTGTTGTTGTTTGGTTTGTTTTCCTCTTTATTTTGCTGGTTTTTGTTTTACTTTTGTTGTTGTTTATTTTGTTTATGTATTTTGTTGATATTTAGCGTAAAAAGATATTTACATGATTTACTCACCTTTCAGTGATTAATCTTCGTTATTTCTACTAATTGATGCCTGGGTGTGTTTTCTGTATGATGATATGCTGTGTGTGTGTGTGTGTGTGAACATCATCATATATCTCAAATTTTAGACTAAACTACAGAAGTGGATTGAATATATATGTATATGTATGTTTGCATGTATGTCTATGTGTGTGCGCATGTGTTATGCATTATGTATGTGCCTTTTAGAACATTCTACATAGCGGGGGCCATAAAAACAAGAAATATTATTCTGGCTTGTCACATGTAATATACAGGCATATCTTGATTTTGGGAATGTAACGAGTCAACCCTAGCATTGAACAGCTCTTGTAACTAGCAAGCTGAGAGTATTAGTGTAGACCAGGAGTTCTCAGCCATTTTTTTATCTATAGACTCCTTTGATTACTATTTTATTCTGTTGCCCCCCCACACACACACACAGCCATTTGATGTTTAAGAACTAGTTTTATAGAAACTTCTCTCAAAATTCCTATTTTGTTTTCCACAGTAACTTGTGTTGGTTAAACTGTGTAAAATGTTAGAGAAAGAAACCGAGCTGTTTCTTGCAATACATACCAATACATACATCTAAAGCAGGGGTTCTCAATCATTTTTTTATGTATAGACCGCCCCCCCCCCTAGCCATTCGATGTTTAAAAACTAGTTTTGTAGAAATGTCTTTCGAAATGCTGACTTTGTTTATAATTTGAACAAAGAAACTGTTTGCTGATCAATGCTGATATCTGCCAATTGATATTAACTTATTTGCACTATAAACAGCAGGATCTAAAACAGTGTGTATGGTGGGCTTCTGCTCAGTTTTCATCTACCAAATTCTTTCACAATGCGTCGGTCAGTCCTGAGATTTATTGCAGAAGACATTTGCCCAAGGTGCTATTCAATGGGACTGAACCTGGAACCACATGGTGACCAAGTAAGGACCCTAACCACTCAACCATTCCTGTCCTATACCGAAATAACCAAAATTAAAAGAAAGCAACAAGGTTCATAACTGTTGCTGCTGTAGTTATGAAACCCATATCAAACTCATGTCAAAGATAGTCCAGCCATGACCATTCCCTCTGCTTTTTTCCTTTTTTTTTTTTTTTTAGGAATATACGTATATATCTAGGGCTATATTATGTTATGTAGTTTTACCTTATCTAAAACAATAGTGTGATTTGAGGTAAATTCGGTTACTATTTCTAACAGTTTGAGCAATTGATGTAGAGGCTCTCTCTGCAGTTATTTATTGAAATGCAGGAGAGAGTAACGCAGAAACAGTTTTAGGGGTGTGGTGAGTGAGTCAGTCAGTGGTGGGGGTCACCAGAGGTAGTAAAGGATCTCAGTGCTAGAAACTAACATCCTGTTTACAGCTTTTCAGTTGCCTACAGCTCTCTGATGTATATGTAATGCTTCTGTCAAGGTGAGGCCTACCCACGCACGCACGTACACACATTTACAAAACCTCATCTCTCTCCCCCTCTCTCTCTCTCTCTCCTGTTTGTGGTGGTAGAGAAGGCCCTCAAGAGAAGTTGATCATCACATTTTGGATCTCCACGGAAATTAAATTCAATGAATAAACATCCTTCCTTCTGGTGTTAAGATTGCAAAGATAGCTGTTGCATGGTTGTTATTATTATTATTAGTATCAGAATTAGGACTCTGGCTGAATGGTTAGAGGCCTTGTGGTATTTCTTCTGGCTCAATATGTTCTGAGTTCAAAACCTACTGAGGTCAGCTTCATCTTTCATCTTTATGGGATTGATATCTTAATGTATCTCTTGATAGAACTTGGTGATCCTGATCATTGATCTTCTTGGATTCCTCTGCTCAGCATCAATGTAAGAGCTCAGCTGAGCTCTTCCGTTACCTCTTCACAATCCACCATGCTGCAATCCCATAACTTCACCGTCTCCCTGGCAGAGTAGCAGCCAAAGGGTAGCCTGTCCTGCCAGAGGCTAGCTTGTAACTATACAGAGCAAGGTCATCACTCCATGAGGTATTTTCAAAATACCCATATACCCATCAACTAAGCACTTGACTGGTGTATCAATATAGAACAGTGGTTTCCAAAGTGGGTGGTATTGCCCCCCCCCCCCCCGGGTCGTGGAAAGTTCCAAGGGGGCCTTGAAGAAAAATGGGATGATAATGGGGAAGCGATTCATGTAAAAACAACAAAATAATGGGTTCATTAGGTTAAGTTTTATTTGTGAAATACAGTTGCTTTGAATTTGCTTCAGGAAGAGGTCTATGATTGTGATGGTTAGTTGGGGTGGGGGTGCTAGGAATGTGGCCAGGGTGTCAAGGAGGTGGCAGCCTGAAAATGTCTGGGAGCCACTGCTATAGAATTTGAGCACAGGATGGAGAGTTGGATGAGATGCCACTAAGCATTTAGTCCAGCAAGCTAAAGATTCTGCTGGCTTACCCCCTTAGAAGTAGGGGTTAGTAATATGTGATTACAGAAATATTTGGTTTCTATTTCAGGATCTTTGTGAACCGGGGTCTCCTCATGCAGAAAGTGAAATATCTCGGGTTTGACATGGATTACACTATCGCCGGTAAGTCACATTTTTACATCCTTCTCACTAGAAATATTTCACTGAGTTGCTGGCTTTACACTTCATCTTCTGGGATCTATGTTGTTCCAGTCGATTGGCAAAAATCATTGGAGCATCAGAGAAAATACCTTGTGGTGTTTGTTCTGACTCTTTTTATTCCTAATTCAAAACCCATCTCCTTTCATTCTTTCAGAACTGTTACAAATAAAACACTGGTCCTCGTCCAGTACCAGATTCATTTAATTGCCTAATTACTCTCTCAAATTTGTAGCCTTGAGCTTGTGTATAAATATTACAGGATTTGTCGCAATGTCATTAGTGGTGCCCCAATGGTCAGCCAGATGACAGGACATGTAATCATGTAATGTGTCATATAGTCGGTGTGACATACTTTAGTGCCAACTAGTGATGTAGTAGCAGTGGTATGGTGCTAGTGATGTAGTAGTGGTGGTGTGATGACAGTGGCATGTGTGACAGTTGGTGCCTGTGATAGTTATGGCAATGGTAGTGATCATTGCAGTGATGATGGTGGTAGTGTAGTGATGGTGATGTGGCGGTAGTGTTAGTGCTGGTGGTTGTAAAATGCGGTGTTGGTGTTGCAGTAGTGATGATGATGCGATTGTGATAGCAGTGATGTTTATCGTGATGGTGGCAGTGATGGTTAAGGCAGTGTGGTGGATGTGGTTGTGGTTGTAGTAGTGGTGGTGTCGGTGGTTATAATAGTAGTGGTTGTGAAATGTATCGGTGGTGTTACAGTAGTGATGATGATGTGGTGGTGGTGGTGGTGGTGGTAGTAGTAGTAATAGTAGTAGTAGTAGTGGTGGTGGTAGTAGTAGTAATAGTAGTAGTAGTAGTGGT
>NC_069002.1:4410178-4415377 GCF_001194135.2 Octopus bimaculoides | reverse complement strand
TAGAAGTGGTAGTTTCTGCAGTAGTAATAGTAGTGGTAGTAGTAGTAGTAGTAGTAGTGGTGGTGGTGGTGGTGGTGGTGGTAGAAGTGGTAGTTTCTGCAGTAGTAATAGTAGTGGTTGTGATAGTGGTGATGTTTGTGGTGATGGTGGCGGGTACCGACCATATTAAAGGGTGGAGAACCTTAATAGTCATTGAAACCAGCTGAATCTCCCACCTCACCTCACCTCACTCACCTCACTCCTCAATCCACCCCACACTGCTTCTTCCCTTAAATTCCACCTCACCCCCACCCCGTCAACCCCCATTTCCACCCCTATCGTTTGTTTGTTGTCCTTGACATGAAAGATGAAGGGGAGTGTAGTCTATGGCTGGGTGGTTGCCCCCAGGTGAAGGTGGGAGTTCAAAAGGAGGGAAAGGAGGGGGAGGACTATCTTCCTTTGCACCGGTTGACCAGACAGGAAGTTTATGGTTGTCTCCCCCTGTATATATATATATTTACTTCAGATTAATTACATTTTGTTTATATAGCCATGTTATATCTATCTTTATAGCTTGACTATCTGTTTGTCTCCATATCACTAAATATCTATCTATCTATCTATCTATCTATCTATCTATCTATCTATTTATCTCTATCTGTCTATTTATCTGTCAGTCTGTCAATCTATGTCTGTCTGTCAATCTATGTCTGTCTGTCACTTTAGCTATCTGTCTCCCTCCCTCCCACTCTCTCTATTTATCTGTCTGTTTATATATCTGCCTATATATTTATCTGTCCATCAGTGTATTAATCTCTCTCTCTCTCTCTCTCTCTCTCTCTCTCTCTCTATATATATATATATATATATATATATATATATATACACACACACACACACATATATATATATATATATATATATATATAAGCAATAAAATAACATCTTTAATCTCTTAGCTGATCAAGTGTTATACTCATCATCACCATCATCATCACCATTTAATGTCCACTTTTCATGCTGGCATGGGTTGGACAGTTTGACCGGAACTGGTAAGCTGGGGAACTGCATCAGGGTCCAGCCTGATTTGGCAGGGTTTCTATGTTGTTGAAAATCACACCACACAGTTCACACGCGCACACATTGCATGCGTATAGTCAGCTGTGTGGTTTCTACTGTATGAGTCGGAGCTCCACATAGCTTATCGTTATCCAATCAGCTTTTAGTACAGTGCTTAGTCAACCTCTGTACTTAGCAGTGTTACTAGTTATGATATACAGATCATACATGGGGTAAAATTAAGATATCAGATCTCTGCAACAAAGTGTGATAAATTGCTCCCTCGATGATCCGTTGTGGTTAAGCATCCAGCTGCACTTGGAACATACAATATTTAGTTCCATACATCTGCAATGGTGATACATATGTAGCAACTAATAATTTATACTTGTGTTTATCTTAATTTTCCAGTACATATATACATATGTGTGTGTGTTTGTGTGTGTGTGTGTTTCACTTAGGCATTGCAAGGCTAATAACCTAGTGTAGTACTCAAAATACATATGTTTCA
The DNA here is from genome assembly GCF_001194135.2 of Octopus bimaculoides. NCBI lineage: Eukaryota > Metazoa > Mollusca > Cephalopoda > Octopoda > Octopodidae > Octopus > Octopus bimaculoides. The sequence continues at coordinate 4,413,828 of NC_069002.1, read as the reverse complement.
GTCCAAGGCTCTGATGAAGCTATAAGGTGTTGCTCAGGCACTCAGCTATGTGTCCACTGCATCTCCCAGAAGAAACAGCTGTAAGCTAATGAAGGTCATAAGATAATTGTTTATTCCTTTGTCATCTCATTTTCTCATATATATATATACATACATATATGTATTAATTATATTAATCGAAGTGTATAGTATTAAATATCCATTACAGCTGATCTTATCAATAGGTTTCACACCAGTGGCTCAACAGAGCATTAGGTAACAGTCCGATCATGTAACCCTGTGCACATCAGAGGTAGCCATTATAGAATGAAATATGGTGACTGCACTCTATATTATACACACACATATTGTTGGGGTAGTAGTAGTAGTAGAAGATGCCATTCAGTCTCTCTCTCCCTCCCTACCCCTGTTTGCTCCATTTACTCTTCTTCTCCCTGTCTTTCTCTCTCTCTCTCTTATAGCTCTGTCTACTGCTCTCTCTCTCTCTCTCTCTCTTTCTTCCCCTCTCTAATCCAATCTGTAGGTGGGGCATGGTGGTCTGAAGAAGTGCTGTGTGGAAGTGAGGAGACAGGCATGGTGGTGGTGGCAGCAGCAGTGGTGGTAGTGGTGGTGGCGGTGGTGCTAGTGTTGTACTTCACAAAGTTAGCCTAATTTCAAAAATAGGTACCCTCTGATCACCTTCGTGTATCCCCAACCCGCACTCCTTGCATTCTGATACATAACCCCTCCCCACACACATCATAAAAGCAACATCATCCACACACACACACACACACACACACACACACACACACACACTGAAGGAGCCATGGCATAATTGCTAACTCTTCTCTGTCTGCTCTGCAGAGAAGAAGAATCATTGACGTAGGGGTTACTGAGTGCATTAGAACAATGTACCCCTCCTACCACTACCACCATCACTACCATCACCATCACCACCACCATCACCATCATCATCATCATCACCACCATCATCACCAGCATCAACATCACTAACATTCCTACACCTGCAGTCATCACCATCATCATCTTCATCATCTCTGCTACCACCCCAGTCCCCACTCCTTCATCATACGATTATCAACATCTCCATCAACACTACCACCCCCACCGTTACCAGTATCACCCCCACCACCACCACTGCCATCAAAATCAATCATGTCAGAGGAGGCCTTGGCATGGTTACATGACATGCTAGAAACAGCAGCCTAATCTCACTCAAACCTTGCACATTGGGTAATGTAGTCCAGGGTAGACTGTGTCTGAAATATATGGAATGGTCAATGGGTTTAATGCCTTTGGTAGTTTGATAATAGTTCTGGTCACTGTCACATCAGCACATTTCATCTGGCACCACCACCACACCACCATCACCACTACTACCGTCGCCATCTCAGCCAGCACCATCTTTACCAGTAGCACCACCGCAACCATTACCATCACCACCACCATCACAACCAGCACTATCAGTATCACCCCCACTCCCACCATCACCACCACCCCACTACTAAGTTTATACTTAGTAGCGACTCTACCACAACCACGACGATGGGGACCATCACCACCACCACCACTTCTCTATGCATCTCTAGATTATCAACACCGTTAACAATGTTCTGGGTAATTAGTTTTATTAATTCAGAAATTATTATAATTAGTCTTGCATATCCGGGTGGGATTGGATGACTTTCTACTTTCTGTCGACATCATCATCATCATCAGCATCTTCACTATCATCATCCTCATCATCATCTTCATTGCCATCATCATTATCACTATCATCATCACCAACCTCATCACAATCATCATCATCATCATCATCGCCATCATCATCATCATCATCATCATCTTTATTTTGCTAACCTACTTTTTTGGTTCAGTCTGGAAATTCTGTTTCATTGTCTGTCTGTGTGTCTTTCATTTACTTTATGTCAATTGCTATCTTGATAGCAATTGATTATTGTAAATACCTCAATATATTCTCAGACAATCTGACAATGTTGTTTAGCCTGACAATCTGTCAATCTCTTGTGAGTTTGACAATCTGACAACCTCACAATTTGCCAATCTGTCAATCTGACAACTTGCTGTTAGTCTGATAAACTATCTGCTATTCATGAAATAAACGAGTAACAAACACATCTTGAGCAAATGAAGAAATCTCAACAATCTCGCTCAAATAACATTCTTCATCATCATCATCATCATCATCATCATCATTTAACGTGCGTTGTCCACTTACTGCTCCATTCATCTAATTAAGGAAACGTACACACATGTGGGACCCAAAATGTAAGCCTAAAGACTTAACGAACATTTTTCCTTTTCTCTTTGCTTTTTCCTTTTCCTTTCTTTTCCTTTCCTCCTATTTATATTTCTCTAAATCATTCTGACGATGTTTGTTAAGTTGAATGAGATAAGTGCAAATTTACCTCGATTTGATAAACAGAAACAGCTGTAAATGGTTCTGAACTACAATTAAACTATGACTTTCTAATACCAATGATTAACTTCTCATTGTTAATTATTGCTCCATTTCTTTTCTTTTCTGTATATATTAAACCATGGTTTTACCTTTAAATTACCAACTCCTGTATATCTTTTAGCCAGGACTATACATAGTAAGGTAATACACCAGTAGTGCCTACGGATACATTTATCCCTTAGATGGTTGCATAACCTCTAACTCATATTTTGCTTTACATATATATATATATGTGCATGTGTGTGTGTGTGTGTGTCTTTCTGTCTATGTTTGTTCCCCTACCACTGCTTGACAACTGGTGCTAGTTTTTTTATGTTCCCTTAACTTAGCAGTTCAGCAAAAGTGACCGATAGAATAAGTATCAGGCTTTAAAAAGAAATAAGTACTGGGATCGATTCATTCGACTCAAAATTCTTCAAGGCGGTGCCCCAGCATGGCCACAGCCTAATAACTGAAACAAGTAAAAGATAAAAGAAACATCATCATCATCATCATCATCATCATCACCATCACCATTGTTATCTGCATCGTCATCATCATTGTCATTTCCTGTTCCACTGGTTTTCTTGAAAAAATCTGAAGTTTCCTGTTATTGCGATTTGGCATAAGTCTCCAGAGTTTTGGCAGGGAGTACATATACACATGGCTAGAATGTGTGCACAACATAGAAAAGATAAAGGAGATTATGTAGAATATATGCACACTTATAAACATACACACACACACACACACAGACTCGTGTGCACATGCACTCATCTATGTGCATATATATACATGGATACACATATAGGTATTTAATCATACACACACACTTAGTTTATACAGATATACACAGTGGAGATGATGTGTGTGTGTGTATACATCATATATGCATAGATATTTGTGTATATGAACTTATGGATGTGGGTGGATGTATGGATATACATATATAAATGTATATATATGTGTGTGTGTATGTGTGTATTTGCAACTGTTTTCTTTTCTTTAGTTTCCTGTTTAAGTCTTGGTTTTATATTGCGTTTATGTACATTTAGCATTAAGTGTATGTATGTAACTGTATACATAGACACAGGTGTGGCTGTGTGGTAAGAAGCTTGCTTCCCAACCACATGGTTCCGGGTTCAGTCCTACTGCATGGCACTTTGGGCAAGTGTCTTCTACTATA
>NC_069002.1:4409074-4409830 GCF_001194135.2 Octopus bimaculoides | reverse complement strand
TATATATACAAATAAAAGTTGAACAATGAAAATGAGTGCTTAACACTACAGTAGTGGATATAATTTATTTATGAATTAAGGCTACCTTTGGTTTCATGCTACAAAAAGTAGGAAAAAATATCCTCATGTCTTAACAATCTTTCAAACCGATCACATGAAGAAAGGTGTTCACCTCCATTTCAGGTAACACAGTCTCCCCCCACTCTCTCTCTCTCTGTATATATATATATATATATATATATATACATGCACACAGGCATTCACACATATTTATACACATGCATATATATATATATATTTATGTATGCATGTATATATAATATTGTTTACAAAACCAGATGCTGAGTTTGTTGAAAGTGAAAGCTAACACAGTTTGCGTATTTAATGAGACAGTTCCCTTATCAATGAGCTGAGAGGATTTCCGTGTGTGTGTGTGTGTGTATGTATAAGCGAGTGTTTGTCTGTGTGTGTATGTATATGTTTTGTGATGTTTGTGGGTTGTGGCTTCTCCCGTATCACTACATTGTTGTTGTTGTTGTTGTTGTTGTTAGGCCATTGACTGCAATTCTGGCAACTTGTGTATCTGCTGTACTTCAACACAGGCATCAACAGCTGTACTTCCTTCTGCTACATATGCTACTACTACCACCAACACCACCACTAACACCAACACTTCCATCTGCATCACCACCACTACCATCTTCTTCTATACTACCATGGCCACCACCAATGACATCTCCATCTACGCCACCACCA
>NC_069002.1:4406227-4407161 GCF_001194135.2 Octopus bimaculoides | reverse complement strand
ATATATTTATGTGTGTATATATATATGTGTGTTTATATGTATGTATGTATATATATATATGTGTGTGTGTATATGTATGTATATATATATATGCATGTATATATATATATGTATATATATTTTGCTTATATGATGACGATGACAGTCATTTACAACCATCACATGATGTCCAACCAAGCAGACACACACACACACACACACACACACATAAAATATTTCAACCCCAAAGTCTGTTATTCCAATAAAATATATTTTGTTTTGCCCAGTGACTCAGTTTCTCTCTGTTAGATCCACTTACAAGGCTTTATTTGACCTAGGACTGCAGTAGTAGTAGTAGTAGTAGTAGTAGTAACAGTAGTATTAGTAGTAGTAGTAGTAGTAGTAGTAGTAGTAGTAGTAGTAGTAGTAGTAGTAGTAGTAGACACTTGACCTAGGTGTCACAGATTGGGATTGAACTTGAAACCACATGGCTGGGAAGCAAACTTCTTAAGTACACCTGCACCTACATCTATCAATTTCTCTCTCTCTCTTTCTCTCTCTCTATATATATGTATATGTATGCATATACACATACATACATATATATATATATATATATATGTATATGTATAAGTGTGTGTGTATGTGTGTGTATGCTCATGTTTAGTCTGTTTTGTCTTCCACGCCATCCATTCCCTCACATGAGTGCCACAATGCATAGTTCCTTGTATATCATACTGAGGAATGCCCTTCGTTAAGGTGAAGGGACGTTAGGGAGTCCTAGAGAATGTGCCCTCCACTCATCCCCCCTTTCCCCCACTCCCTTATGCCCCCCTCTCTCTCTTTCTTTCTCTCTCTCTCTCTCTCTCTCTCTCTGACACAGGAAATAACTGCCAGGAAGTAATATTGGTTGTGCTTTGGAAAGTGTCTTGATAGGGTTCAGTTTCACTCTTTT
>NC_069002.1:4404711-4406044 GCF_001194135.2 Octopus bimaculoides | reverse complement strand
GGGGGGGGGGGTGATTATGAGGTGAAGGCAGTGAGCTGACAGAACGGTTAGCATCGCCAGGCTTAGCAGCGTTTCAATCGCCTTTACATTCTGAGTTCAAATTCCACCGAGATCAACTTTTCCTTTCATCCTTGATAAATTAAGTACCAGTGAAACACTGGGGTTAATATACTCAACTCACCCCCTGACCCCAAAATTGCTGACCTTGTGCCTAAATTTGTAATTATTATTATTATTATTATTATTATTTGTAAGGTGGGGAGATGGCAGAATCATTAGCACACCTGGGAAAAATGCTTAGTGGCATTTTGTCTGTCCTCATGTTCTGAGTTCAAATTCTGCCAAGGTCGACTTTGCCTTTTATCCCTTTGGGGGTCAATAGATTAAGTATCAGTTGATTAGTGGGGGTCAGTGTAATCGACTTACTCCTGCCCCCAAAATTGCTGGCCTTGTGCCTAAGTTTGAAATTATTATTATTATTATTATTATATGCCCACGGGCATATGGCGTGGTGGTTAAGAGTGTGTGCTACTAACCCCAAGATTCTGAGTTCGATTCCAAGCAATGACTTAAATAATAATAATAATAATAATAATAACAATGACTAATCCTCTTCACCCTGAAATTGCTGGCCTTGTGCTAAAATTTGAAATCAATATTAATAGTGTTGTTGTTATTGTAATACTTGTTGGAAAACAGTTTGAGGGCAATTTGGCTGTTGCTTCCAGAAGGTCAAGCAACCATGTAAAGGTGAATGCGTTATTTTGTGCTAATGTTGCTGTTGTTAATGATGACGATAATGATGATGGTGGGGGGTTAAGTGGTGGTGGTGGTGGTGGTGGTGGAGGAGTAATGAAAAGGTTCAGCGTATCATACACATTCTATACATGCACACACACACACACATGCATAAAAATACACACACATACACATAATACAGACACAAACACATACACACACAAAAAACAAAAACATACAAGTATATACCCACATACACACACTACACACGCACACGCACAAATACATACACACACTTCACACATACAAGCACATACACATACACACATACAGAAATGCTATATGCTCTCACACACACACACAGGTATACTACATACATATACGCACACAAACACTACACTATACACACACATGCAAGCATGCATGGAAAACGCGAGGGAGAGAGCGACTAAGAAAAGGACTTAATGAATAATAAGAAATAATATATCATCATCATCATAACCATCATCGTAACCATCATCATTATAACCATCATCATCATAACCATCATCATCACCACTCCATCATCATCCCCACCAACACCACCACCAACATC
>NC_069002.1:4401937-4404293 GCF_001194135.2 Octopus bimaculoides | reverse complement strand
GCTATGAAAGATAATGTAGAAGAATGGCTGGGGTCTCAGGAAACAGTACAGGAATTTGTTAGAAGAGTTGATTTTAATGGATTCTAGAGACTAGTTGATGCTGTTGTTGTTGTTGTTGTTGGTGGTGGTGGTACAAGAGGTAGTGGTAGTGCTGGTAGTAGTGGTGGTCGTGGTGTCTATGTTGTATGTGTATATGTGTGTGTGTGTATCTGCCATGGTTGTGTGGTTAAAAAGTTCATTTCTCACTCATGTGGTTTCAGGTTCAGTCTCACTCCGCAGCACCTTAGATAAATATCTTTTATTGTAACTTCCCGGCCACTCAACATTTTGTGAGTGAATTTAGTTGAGGGAAACTGTAAGGAAACCTAGCATTCATATATATATATATATATATATATATATATATATAGGCACAGGCATGGCTGTGTGGTAAGAAGCTTGCTTCCCAACCACATGGTTGTGGGTTCAGTCCCACTGCGTGGAACCTTGGGTAAGTGTCTTCTACTATAGCTTCTACTATAGTGAGTGGATTTGGTAGACGGAAACTGAAAGAAGCCTGTCGTATATATATGTTTGTGTGTCTGTGTTTGTCCCTCCACCATCGCTTGACAACCAATGTTGGTCTGTTTACATCTCTGTAACTTAGCGGTTCGGCAAAAGTTACCAAATTTGTTCATCCAAGCCCTTCAAGGTGGTGCCCCTGCATGGCTGCAGTCCAATGACTGAAACCAGTAAATGCTAAAATGACAGACACAAACACACATAAAAACTATGATCATTGCAGTAATAAGCTACAGGAGTTATTTGCCTTGTTTTGGTGCTGAGGTGGTTCTACCCAGAATTGAAGTGCAAATGTAACCGTAAAGGAAAAGGTTGCTGAGTGCTTCGTTTAATAGATCTGAAACGGTGCTAGTTGATGTGTTTTGCTACTTAAACCACTACGAACAAGTCTGAGTTCAATAATTCATTGTGTTTGTGTCTTCTTGATCATGAAGACAGGTAGGGTGGTGGTGGTGGAGGAGGAAGAGGTGGTGGTGGTGGTGGAGGCAGTGGGGTGTCAGAGAAGGCACCATGGAAGTCCTTTAGATCTGAAGATATTAATGTATTTTGGGTTAATATCAACCACTCAGCATCGGTGAGTTCTTTCAAAGCTCTTCGTAAGTGTGTGTGTGTATAAAGACACCCACCCACACACACACGTGTGTGTGTTTATATATATATATATATATATATATATATATACACACACATACACATATGTAGATATATGTATGTATTTGTATATATGTATATACATGCACATATACACACACACACACACACACACACACACACACACACACACATATATATATACAGATACATATGCACACATATAGATATACACATCTTTGTGTGTGTATGTGTGTGTGTGTGAAATCACCACCACCACCACCACCACATTCATCACTATCATCAATGGTTGTTTTTTGATGAATTGTATTTTTCCTGGCTCCAAAATGTATTTATTGTAAGTAATGTGTACATAAAACAAACCAAAAAAAAAACATAAATAAATAAAAATACAAAGACCTAAACCAATTTTGAATAAATAAATAAATAAATAAATAAATAAATAAAATTGCATCAAAGTATATAAATAAACTAAGTAAACAAGGTTTAAAATGTTCTGTAGTTTCTTGAAAGAAGTTTGAAGCCAGAAGGGTAATGTTTAGAAGTGTATATGTGTATGTATATAAATATATGTTTATGTGTGTGTGTGTGTAGAGTATGCTTTCTTTGTAGACTGAAGAATTCTTGTTGCATCTCATCACATCTCAGTTGATGTGGAAACGTTTGTGTCGATACGTGTGTTGTGCATATGTATACACACTAACCGTTATACCTCTGTACATCCTCTTATATTGAATTCCTTTAAATCTTCATACAAACATTTGAAAGATTTTTTTCTTCATCAGTCTCTTTTTTTTTTCATTCTTTTGTTAAAATATTCCAAAAAAAAAAACCCTACTGAATTTTAACCTTCTGCAACTCAGCCACCCTTTCATCGACTGGGGTTTACTTTAAAAACCTTCAATTCCACGTTTTTGATTCCATGTTGGGAATATTTTTTTCCAAAGTTTTCACAGAACAAATTCATCACCATACAGGAGTTCCCCGTGGGCAGCCAGTCTGAAATATCCACTGTAATATCTTGGTGGGGACTGTGATTAACAGAGGAGGTTTGAGGACAAAGGTTTGACAGATCCCTGCCTGCATACTGGTCATATAGTTAACTCTCACCTTGTTTGTTCCCTCACCTGTCTGACTCTTGTTTGTTTGTTTTATTTGTACAACTTTGAACCATATATATATA
>NC_069002.1:4399596-4400664 GCF_001194135.2 Octopus bimaculoides | reverse complement strand
TATATATATATATATGCATATATATATATATAGCACACCAGGCAAAATGCTAAGCAGTGTTTTTATTCTTTTTGGGGTCGATAAAATAAGTACCAGTTGCATACTGGGTCGATGTAATCAAATAACCCCTTCTCCCAGAATTCTCTTCTTAGTAAAAAATAAAGCATCCAGCCTCTGCCTTGTTGCACAGTCGTTTTGATGAGATTTTTAATATACTTCAGCTGAGAAAACGAATGCTCAGCAGAGCAATTTGTGACCATTAATGTTGAAAATATACAAAAGGCGATGTCTATATTTGGTAAGGCACACTCAATAATGTTTATTTTAGCAAGTTTAGAATGATTTCTTTTGTGCCATAAACTATTTACAATTTCTGTGGTGCTCCTTTCTTCCCTCGATGCTCTAAGCATGTGCTTATTTTGCTTAAGGATTAATCAGCACTGCACCCAACACACACTGTAAAGTGGTTGGCACTAGGAAGGGCATCCAGATGTAGAAACCAAGACTGGAACCTGGTTCAGATCAGACTGGAACCAGGTGCAGCTCTTCTCCTTGTCAGCTCCGGTCAAACCATCCAACCCATGCCAGCATGGAAAACTGATGTTAAAGGATGCGGATGATGATGATACATACACACATACACGCACGTGTACCCATCATCACGCATGCATACACACATATGTATCGTAGACAGAACGTATGAAATGCACAGCAAGTATAAATGTCAGAAGTCCATCTAAATGTGTCTGAGAGAGAAGCGCTGTGTGAAAATTTCCTCCAAACAATGGTAAATGGAAAAGTATTGGGTTCTTGCTGTTACGAAGAATGGTAAACAGAAGAGTATTGGGTTCTTTCTTTTTAAGAACAATGGTAAATACTAGAATACTAGAATTGTATTTTTTGCTGTTAAGAACAACGTAAGAGCATTTCCACAGAAAAAATAAGAAAAAATATGTGAAAAGTATTGAAAAAAATCCATTTCCTTTTATTTTTTTATAGTTGTTATTTCTTCTTTTTTCTTTTTGTTGTTGTAATTATATTTTAATTGTTGTTGTTCTTGTTATTCAA
>NC_069002.1:4395857-4399035 GCF_001194135.2 Octopus bimaculoides | reverse complement strand
AATTCCGGAGAGTATTGGACTTGTTTTGTGCGTGACATTTGACTTGGTATATATATATATATATATTATGTGGCTCAGTGGTTGGAGTGTTGGGCTCACAATCACGAGGTAGTGAGTTTGGTTTATTTATTACACACTTCTCCAGTTCACTCAGCTGTAGAAATGAGTTGCAACATCACAGGTGTCAAGCTGCATCAGCCCCTTTGCCTTTCCCTTGGATAACATTGGTGTCTTGTGTAACCTTTTTATTTCTTTTCCTTCCCATAGTAGTGTGCTTGGTTTGAGGTTCTATTTTGTTGCTATTTCTAGCATATTTCTATTTTTGTTGCTTGTGTGTGCATGCATATGTGTGTGTTTAGTAGTGACAGAGATTACATCTAACCCATGCTAGCATTGTGAAATGGATGTTAAAATGATGATATTGTAAATTTGCACCCTACAGATGAGGTCAGTAGACGGAGGATCGTTAATCTTATTAAACGACTAATCTCTGACATTTAGAGGTTCAATTAACTAAATGTGGGGTGGATGGGGTGCTGGTGGTGGAGTGTTATACTCAACTAGGTTGGTGTTACATGAATCGAGAGGGATTCTGAGGTTTCAAGCTGGTGCATGATTAAAATATTGTCCAAAAACAGGGTCTTCTCTGGAAATTAAGAACACAATTCTTGAAGAGTGGTTTCTCTTTAAAAATGGTATCTAAGGCATATTGCTGTGTGGTTAAGAAGCTTGATTTGCAACCACATGGTTGCGGGTTCTGTCCCACTGCGCAGCACTTTGGGCATCTTCTACTCTAGCCTTTGGGCCAATCAGAGCCTTGTGAGTGGATTCCGTAGATAGAAGTTGCATAGATGCCCATGATATATATATATGTATGTGTGTGTCTGTGTATGCATGTGTGTTGTTGTGTGTTTGTGTGTGTGTGCAAATGCATGTATATGTATCTTTGTGCTCAGCCTCTCTCCATCACTTGGCAGCCAGTGTTGGTTTGTTTATATCCTGCAGGCTCCCATAATGACAGATAGAATATGTACCAGATATTTTTTTAAAAAAACCCCAAAATATAAGTACCAAGAAGGGATGGGGGGGTCGATCTGTTCGACTGAAAGCCTTCAAAGTGTTGCCCCAGCATGGCCACAGTCAAACGACTAAAATAAGTAAAACATGCCAGATAAAAGATTAGAACTTTCATAATTTTTTTTTTAAACTTGTACATTGATAAAGATGTGTGTATGCGTGTATACATGTGCATGCATGTGTGTGTGTGTATTTTAATCATACATTCTTAATTAAACCCTTTCCAATTAGTAACTGTTGTATGTTTTCATAACAACACATCACAAGCACACATCTGTAATATATTGCCTCTCATTGACTTACACAAGTTACATTAATTACACATGCTCACATAATTACTTAACCGCAATCAATTAATTATTAACATGTTCAACAAAAATGCGTAGCAGCATTTTCTTCTGGCTCTTTGTGTTCTGAGTTCAAATCCTACCAAAGTTAGCTTTGTCTTTTTTTTTTTTTTTAATTCCTTCAGGGTTAACAGAATGAAGTACAAGTCAAACACTGGGGGGTGGGTCTATGGAATTAACTCCCTGCCTTCCACTAAAATTGCTCGCCCAGTGCCAAAATCCCCCACCCCCCAAATTATTAATTCATTATTATTATCATTACTATTATTATTATTATTATTAATAATGGTGGTGGTGGTGGATTTAAATGTAATTTGACTGTTATTTCTAGCTGTTCCTTTGCATGGTTGTGGGTCTAGTTTATGTCTGTCAGGCAGAAGTTGATCAATATCTCAGTGGATCAAATAGAGCTTTCAGTGGTGAACTACTAACCTTAATCTCTCTCAATCCACCACTTTTCACCCTCACATCCAAATGTGTGTGTGTGTGTGTGTGTGTGTGTGTGTGTGTGTGTGTGTCACTAGAGCAAAATAAATAAACAAATAAATGAATTGATTTTTGGATGTACAGAGTGAGGTTTTTTTTTTTTTAATTATTATAATGACTTAGTCACAGAAGGAAGAGCAGCACTACCTGTGGCCCCTCTTACGGATAAGCAGAGGGAATTTTTTGTAACAGCTTAGTCACTATAGGAATGGCAGCAGAAGTACCTTTTGCTCTTTTATGGTGCTTCCAAGTTCCTGGACTGGTAGGAGGAATTGAGGAAGTTTTCCTCATACTAGAACATCATCATTTAACATCTGTCTTCCATGTTGGCATGGGTTGGATGGTTTGACAGGAGCTGGCAAACCAGAGATTTGCATCAGGTTCCGTTGTCTGCTTTGGCACAGTTTCTGTCGCTAGATGCTCTTCCTAATGCCAACCGTGTATAAGTGGTTGAGATTACAGCACTCCCTGCTGGATGGGATGCCAGTCCTTCACTGGGTTAACTTCCCAGCTGTTGCCGGAACTCATATTCAGCTCAGTGGATTGGAGCAATGCGAAACCCCAGGAGCCAGTGCCCTTTCTAATTCCTTCTCTCTGACTCACAGGTCTACCCTTAGAGAGGTACCGTCCACTCTTGCCATTTTCACAACTTTCACCCACCTTTCAATAAACTCACTCGAGGACACCACTTCCCACTCCACTCTCAATTTCCTTTTCAAGTGAAACTTGAAGAAGTCATTGAGAGTGCTACAAAAAAGGAATGTATCTGTCCTAATAATAATAATAATAATAATAATAATAATAATAATAATAATAATAATAATAATAATAATAATAATGGTTTCAAATTTTGGCACAAGGCTGGTAATTATTACATTGGTCCCAGAAGTTGTCTGATACTTCATTATATTGACCTTGAAAGAATGAAAAGTAATTTTGACTTTGGTGAGATTTGAACTCACAAGGCATAGAACTGGAAACTAATATTGAGGGGGTATGTCATCGGATGAATAATAGTAATATTACTACTGCTGCTGCTACCACCACTACCATCAACATCACTGCCACGATCACCACCACCACCACCACCACACCATCACCATCACAGCCTCCACCATCTCCACCACCACCACCATTGTCAATACACCACCATCACTCCCATTATCCCCACCTCCACCACCACCACACCATCACCATCACAGCCTCCACTACCACCACCACCACCACCACCACTACCACCACCACCACCACCATTGTCACTACACCAC
>NC_069002.1:4393234-4395268 GCF_001194135.2 Octopus bimaculoides | reverse complement strand
ACCTTCCCACCCGTTCACCTAATTACCTGGGACCTGGTCAAGCCCCTATTAAAACCCTCTTGTCCCTTCATTGCCATACCCCATACTTGTCACAGTCATGGATGATATCCTAAGGAATATGATGACCAGTCTTGCATCAACACACATACACACACACACACATGCACATATATACACACACACACATTCTCATATGCAGATGAGCATATGCACATGCATATGTACATATGCATTATACATAGATACATATACACACACACACACATATATATATACCCATACACACATTTACACATTCACAGTTGGCTCAGTTGAGCTCTCTCGCTTCCTCTTCGCAATCCACCATCCTACTTTCATGGGTTCCCATGACTCTCTCTCACCAACCCTTTTCCATTACAACGAATGTGAATTGGGAACTTCAATTATAATGAGTCTTTCATCAGCCGATTACACAACCATGGCCACCACCACCCAATGGAAGCATTGCAGTTACTCTCTTGATAGAGCTTGGTGATCCTGGCCATTGGTCTTCCAAGATTCTTCCTCTCAGAATCAATGGAAGAATCACTGTTGGCTCAGTGGAGCTCTTCTACTGCCACTTCACAATCTGCCATGTTGCAATCCCATGACTTCACCATATCTCTGGCAGGGTGACTGAAAAGGTGCTATGCCTTGCCAAAGGGCAACCCCTAACTATGCAGGGCACGGTTGTCACTCCGTGAGGTATTTTTAAATTACTCACATACCCCATGACTTTGCAGCTCAGCAAAAGAGATTGATATAATAAGTACCAGGCTTTAAAAAAATATATCCTTGGGGGTTGATTTGTTCAGCTAAGATTTTTCAATGTAATGCCCCAGTATGGCCACGGTTCAGTGACAGAAACAACTGAAAAGCATACAATAATTTCTCTAACACAGGGAAAAGAGGTTGGGGGAGCAGAGTGTGTCGATTATATTAACCCCCAGTGCATGACTGGTACCCGATTCTATCAATTCTCCCACCACCATCAACACCACCACCTCGAAAACCACCTGGCCAGATGGATGAAAGGTTAAGTTGGCCTTACTAAGGTTTGAACTCAGAATGGAAAAAGGGTGGCCTGGTAGTTGGGCTGGTGGTGGTGGTGGTGGTGGTGGTGGTGGTGGTGGTGGAGGTAGCCATAGAGATTGGAGCGGTGTGATTAATAATATCCATATGGTGTTAATAGTGATGATGATGATAGTGGTGGTGTTGGTGGTGGTGGTGATAACAGTGGTGGTGGTAACAATGGTAGTAGTAGTAGTAGTATTGGTGGTGTTTGTAGTGGTAGTGATGATGTTGGTGATGCTGATGTTAGTTATGGTAGTGGTGGTAGTGGTGTTATTGGGAGCTGGAGGAGAACTTGACCTCTCATTAGCATCTCCAAATACTTTTGGCCAGGAAAGGTTTGTCCTTTCCTTCCAAATACCTCGAAGAATGCAGAAGACTAAGCAGGAGGCAGGGGAAGGTGAAGGAGCCCAAGAAGGGACGAAACTGCCCTTTTAATTGTGTGTGTGTGTGTGTGTGTGTGTGATATAATCCCCTTATTTGATGCCGAGATGAGCCAAAAATGTTGGCAATATTTCCAACTTTGGCATATTGGAATTGGTTTTAGGGTTATGGCAAAAGAGCAGGAGAAAGAATATTTTGGTTCTTCTATGCCATGGTCATCATCATCATCATCATCATCATCATCATCATCATCATCTCTCTTTAGAGTTCTTGCATTATTTATACCGACATGTGTGTGTGTGTATATATAAATATATATGTATAATGTATATGTTTTTGTGTGTGTGTGCATGTATATATATGGGTGTGTATGCATATATATGCATGCATATATACGTATGTGTGTGTGTATATATATATATATATATGTACATATAAATTGATGAATATGCATGCGTGTGTATACATGTGCATGTACATATATACAGGGAGGAGTGTATATGCATATATATGTACATATATATATATATATATATATATATATATATATATATATATATA
>NC_069002.1:4391067-4392016 GCF_001194135.2 Octopus bimaculoides | reverse complement strand
CTGTATTACCATCAGAAGAATCTTTTATTTAAAAAAAAAAAACTACAAACATCAAAAGCACACCAACCCTTCTCCTCCTCCTCCTCTTCCATTTAGTCCCCTTTTTCATAATCACCATCACCACAATCATCACCATCATTGTCATCATCATTACCTACACGTTCATTTGGAAGGTCATATTAGGAGCTCCTTATTAATGATTCATCTAGCATTGTTGTTGTAGGTGGTGGGTATCCTGAAAGTTAGTCTGTAAGTTCTCATATCTTACAACGCTGTTCCTTCCTTTGCCACCTTCCAGTAAATTAGACTCCCTGGAACGAGAATGTTAGGGCTTTTTAAGACAATCGCCCCCTCCACCCCACTGATCACCCTTCCCCCATACTCCACCATAATCACTGGCACACCCATCCCCACACCTTGTCTTTCACCTTCCTTGCAAATTGAAACAACCGAAGGGATTAGCTAAATGAACTCTTGTTTTTTCTCTGTCTGTCTGTCCTTCTCTTTTGCACACACACACACACATATGTACATATGTGTATGTATATATATATGTGTGAGTATCTTTCCTCCCCTCTTACAATCATGTCCCTCTCTTTCTTTATGTTAAGGGTTTATGAATAAGGGAGATTTTTTTGTCCATCTCAAAAGATTTGATTTTACCAGTATAGAATATACCTATCTATCCATCTAACCATCTATCTATCTGTCCGTCCAACCATCCATCCATCCATCTATCTATCTATCTAGTTAGCTATTGATCTATCTATCCATCTGTCTATCTGTCCATTCATCTATCTATCTAGTTAGCTATCTATCTATCTATCTATCCATCTATCTAGCTATTTAGCTAGCTAGCTATCCATTCATCTCTCTCTCTCTCTCTCTCTCTCTCTCTCTATCTATCTCTCTCTCTCTCTCTATATATATATATATATATATATATATA
>NC_069002.1:4389702-4389989 GCF_001194135.2 Octopus bimaculoides | reverse complement strand
ATACATTATATATATATATAACCCCAAGATTCCGAGTTTGATTCCAGGCAGTGACCTGAATAATAATAATAATAATAATAATAATGAATAATAATAATAATAATAATAACATTGAAAAATACCTTAGGAATGAGAACCCAGGTTCAAAATCCCCCCCACACACACACATGTACATACTTGCACACAACCCTTCCATATGGAATATAGATATTATATACACACACACACACACATATACACCTCTTCCCCCCATATATATATATATATATATATATATATATATATAT
>NC_069002.1:4389165-4389692 GCF_001194135.2 Octopus bimaculoides | reverse complement strand
TATATATATATATATATATATATATATATATATACACACGCATACTCTCACATACATAATCTATTTACAATTCACATACATTTATGCACTTATGATTATCTCTGTGTGTGTATGTATACATACATATACACACATATATATATATATATTTGTATGTATGTATAATGCTCACACTGTTATATATTGTACGTATATGAATCTGGGTGTGCAATTAAGTGTTTTTTTTGTGTGGAAGATCATCCATGAAAATTGCCCCCCCTGGTTTTTAGAAGAAACAATACAAACCAAAATGAAAGACTGTGAGGGCAAAAAAACAAGAAAAACTCCCTGGTAAGGGACAAGAGAAAGGGAGTGAGGGTGGGAGAAGAGAAGGAGAGCAAGAGGGAGGAGAGTGAGGGGAAGGAAAGGAAAGGAGAGATAAAGAGCAAGGAAGAGGAAGGAGAGGCAAGGGACGATGAGAGAGTAAGGGGACAAGGAGAACAAAGAAGGGAGAGGTAGGGTGGGGAATAATGAAGGTGGAACTTGGG
>NC_069002.1:4386690-4389011 GCF_001194135.2 Octopus bimaculoides | reverse complement strand
CCCCTTCGAATGATTCGCCTGACCCAAGATTGCAGAAAAATGGACTGATTAGATCTTTCCAGAACATTATTCTATTCTACTTAGCACCACCACAATTACTACTACTACTACTACTACTACTACTTTTACTTGTTGTATCATCACTACTACTACTACTACTACTACTACTACAACCATAACCACCACAAACGCCACCAGTAGCAGCAGCAGCACCACCACCACTACCTTCACAACCCCACCACCCACTACTTTTACAAATACTACTATAACCACCACAACCACCATCACAACACTACCACCTTGACTACTACAACTACTTCTACTGCTGCTACTACCACCACCACCGCCACCACTACTACTATTACTACTACTACTACTACTACTTATACTGCTACATCTGCTGCTGCTAGGGAGCATCTGTGTACTCATTCAGTCTGCATGAAATAGCAGCCAAATGTTCCTCATTGCACACAATCATCCTAAAGAAATGCAGAAGGACATGTTGGGTAGTGTAACCCGAGATACATTATTCCCGATGGAAAAATACAAAAATGATGGTATGGTCATTGACTGGATTGTCTTTGTCCATAGAGCTGCTCAACCTTTGGTCTGACCTAGGGCTAAAGACTTAATTGCTGGTATTAATGGTGTTCTGGCTATTATTTAAATAATTAAGTAAAATTCTTTGATGGCATCTGTAGGGGGGGGGGGCTGTCCTCTCAACCAATACATCAACTTTAAAAGACGTGAAATAAGGCAGTCAAAAATATATTAACAAAATAAAATAAAATGACTAAACCTTTTCCTTTTTCTCCTTTTTTTTCTCTTTATCACAGTTTACAAATCCCCCAATTTCGAGGCCCTTGGATTTGACCTCATCAAAAAGAAAATGATTCTCATGGGTTACCCTAATGCTATTGAGGACTTTGAGTATGACCACACCTTCCCAATAAGGTAAGTTCCCAATACACTCTCTCACTGTTTTTCATTATATATATCTGTAACCTTTTGGTTTGGTTTCTATTTTCACTTCTTCCATGTGTTTCATAGGCTGTTGTCTTACCACACAGCCATGCCTCTGCCTATAAATCAATGTTCCCACGCTGGGAATTGAACCGGGGCTGCCTGGGTAGAAAAATAAAAATATATAAAACAGGTTGAATCCTTTAGATTCAGATAAAAACTCCAAAAAACTACTTGAATATAAATTGGTTTCAACATCCCGTACAGAGTCTTTAAAGTATTGTAATTACTTAGTTAATTACTCTACTGCTATAATTAATGTTAGTTAGTGAAATTGCAAGCATACCTATGAATTTGTAAAATAAAAGATTCGTTAATTTTTCTGGTGCAGTTGCACTGCAAGTTCTCATGCACTTGTGCCTCAGAAGGGAACCTTCTCAGTGCAGTCCCTTTCTCATTTATGACCAAAGGAAGTCTTTACCCTTTTTATCGTTTATATTCTAAATTACATATGTATGGGGAGACCAAATTTTTTTTAAGTGTTTAGGCCCTCCATGGCTCTTAATCTGGTCCTTTGTGTGTGTGTTTTATGCTTATAATATATGTCTGATGTTTCATTAAACCCTTTTTTTGATGGTGTTGCAGAGGGTTGTGGTTCGATACACTCTACGGGAACCTACTGAAGGTTGACAGTTTTGGTTACATCCTCGTCTGTGTTCATGGATTCAGCTTCCTCAGTGGGTAAGTACAGCATTTCCTTCATACGCATCCACCCTGAGCTGTTTTCCTTTGCTCGTTTCAATCATTGGACTGCGACCATCCTGGGGCACAGCCATGACTCTATATGCCCCTCTGCCCCCTCCAAACAACAAACAAAGCAACAAGAATTATGTTTGTGGGTGGTGGGGAGTGA
Source organism: Octopus bimaculoides (assembly GCF_001194135.2). Taxonomy (NCBI): domain Eukaryota; kingdom Metazoa; phylum Mollusca; class Cephalopoda; order Octopoda; family Octopodidae; genus Octopus; species Octopus bimaculoides. The sequence goes on along the minus strand of NC_069002.1, from coordinate 4,387,135 downwards.
CTAAATTGATTGCATCAACCCCAGTGTGCAGCTGGTGCTTATTTGATTTCAGAGGGGGTGGGGGTAGTTGGTTACTAGTTGAGGACGTGGTGGGGGTTTAGTCATATGGTCAGTTCTGATTGAGTTAAGACCAAAGGCGTTCCAGTCATGACCAACCCAAGGTAACACAAAACCACATTATCCAATATGGTCCTTTTTTTCCTAAGGCAAACAGAATTGTGATTTGAATGTGGTTTAGCTATTGTGAAGGCTGCTAATATCAGTAATCTTCCTGCTCGTGGTCATGATGGTGGTGGTGGCGGTGGTGGTAGTGATGGCGGTGGTGGTGTAGGTGGTGGTGGGAGTGGTAGCAGTAATTGTTGTTGTTTTAACAAATGGCTTTGTTTTTCAAAAGGCCAACAATTCCTTGTTGATTTCAAGTGGGGTTTATGGATGGATGGATGGG
>NC_069002.1:4378659-4380657 GCF_001194135.2 Octopus bimaculoides | reverse complement strand
ACAATAAAGATATATATATATATATATATATATATATATACACACACACACATATACATAGACATATTTAAATATATGTACATATGGTGCGGGTAGCACATAAAATGCACCATTTTGAGCGTGGCCGTTACCAGTACCTCCTGACTGGCCTTCGTGCGGGTGACACGTAAAAGCACCCACTACACTCTCTGAGTGGTTGGCGTTAGGAAGGGCATCCAGCTGTAGAAACTCTGCCAAATCAGATTGGTGCCTGGTGTAGCCATCTGGTTTCACCAGTCCTCAGTCAAATCGTCCAACCCATGCCAGCATGGAAAGCGGACGTTAAACGACGACGATGATGATGATGATGATTTGTGCAAACGCACATAAGCATGCACATGAAATGCTGACCTCCATCTGTACGCATCGATGTGTTTGCATATGTCTCTGTGTACTTAGAGGTGGGTGTGGGTGTCGGAGAGAGAGGGGGATGAGAAGTATGTGCGTGTCAAAATGTTATGTATATATTTATGTCAGTACATGTATTCTCTCATATAAATGTGCGTGTTTGTATAGACCTGCAGATGTATGTGCAAGTGTATGTGCATACATGCCAATGCATTACTGCTTACACCTACATGTGTATGCATGTGTGCGGGTCTGTATGTTTCCTAGTATTTGTGTGTGTGTGTGTGTGTGTACACATATATACACATACACTCATGCATACATACACACTAACATACATTAACAAATACACACATCATCGTCAACAGCTATCAATGCTTTATCATTATTTCTTCCTCTCCCCCCCCCCTCACACACAAACGTGTACATATTAAAATGTACATTAATTCTCGCAGCTTCCCTCTGTTAACGAAGAAGTTAATTAGATGAATGAAGACTTGGCTGAAAACATGAGGCAACAAACACTGCATCCTAACTCATCTAAGTGTGAGAAATGGACAACAGATGCATAACGATGATGTGAAGGTGGTGAGGATGCTGGTGGTGGTGGTGGTGGTGATGTCAATCACAATGGTGGTAGTGTCTTATTTTTGTGTGTGTCTATGTATTTGTGTGTATGTGAGTATATTAAATCTAAAATATTTTACATCACGTTATGGATATGTATGACATATGATAATTTTAAGGTTAGTATGTGTGTGTGTGTGTGTGTGTGTGTGTGAGCAAGACATTGTGTTGATGATGTTGGTAAAGGCAGGATGTCTAGATACCAGTGGTACAACCACCTCCACCACTAACATCATCATCATTATCAACAGTAAATGAACTTGTGTTAAATGTCACTTAAGACAGTCATAATGAGATTTTAATTGAATATTAATTGAAGTCACACTCTCTTCTAAAACAAACATTCAATTGACGTTCCATAATGATGTTGTCATATCACTTTATCATCATAACATCATAGTAAAATTGTAATATTGGAGTGTCATCTTATCATGACATTTTAATTCAATTCAAATCCTAATGTTACAGTAGCATTGCGATATCATAACATTGTCATCATGATAACATCCTTGTATCATCTTAGTTTTATCATGACATCATAGTTACCTAGTAACATTGAGCATAAAACCTTAGTACCATCATAACAACATGGTAACATCGTAACACCATAGTATGTCACAGTGTTACCATAATATCATAGTATCATTATACTATCATCACAACATAGTTATTGTATCATCGTACCATCATAACGGCATATAATGCCATAGTGATATCATAATATTGTAGTATCATCATAAGATCCTCATAAAATTGATGATATGATCCTCATATCATCATAACATCCCCGTCTCATCAGTTATTAAGACATGCGGGAGCAGGTTTCCACCCTGACATCCGAAACTTGGAGTTTTATTATGGCAACCAAATAATTGTCACATTATATTACAGCTATATATATGTGTATATATATATATATATATATATATATATATATATATATAATTCAAAACTTATGTGTATACCTACAATCAATAAATGTCC
>NC_069002.1:4370681-4376839 GCF_001194135.2 Octopus bimaculoides | reverse complement strand
ACTCTCACTCTCTGTTTTCCTCTTACTCCTTCTCCCCCTCTTCCCTTGACAATTCTGGCTTCTTATCTCTACCTTTCCCCCCTGCCCAGAGGTATATCAAGCTCCAGGCAGAGGAACATAGCAGAAGGCAGCAACACTTCAGCACTGAATTTTACCGTTTTCGGTCTCTCGTTGCTAATAACAATCAATACACTTTGAATAACACTCGTATTTATAAACACACACACACACTCATGCACACACATACACACACACTCACACATACACACACACTCATGCACACACATACACATGCATTTACATAGACGCACATGCTTGCAGGGTTACTCACTTTTGCCAGCTGAGTGAACTGGAGCAACGTGATATGTCGTGTTTTGCTCAAAAACACAACACACCACACCACCCAGTCCAGGAATTGAAACCACGACCTTAGGATCATGAGTCTGACACCCTAACCCTAACCCTAACCCTAACCCTAACCCTAACCTCTAAGCCACATGCCTCCATTGTGTGACATTGTGTCAAGAGAATGAGAATGGTAAGGCACTCTGGTGTATCCTGCTGAGTGGTTGGAACAGACTGTAAACATCAGGCATTCTATGACATGTCATCAATTGCTAGCAGTGTTCTGAAACCACCATTATTTCCTTTTGTATAAATTTTCAACTTCAGAAACAATCTTCCAACAAAACCATTTTTTAAAAATTTCTTTTGCAGTTGTCAGTCATCCATGGGTTTCTGTTTTTGTTTTTTCTTTCTTTTTTGTATGCTAATGAACTGGAAGAATATATTTTTCAATCCTCTCAATGCATTTGGATTAAGAGCCGTCCTATTAATCAATAACGAGATGATGAAAGTCACACAATGGATTGTTACATAATAACGATGTGATTCAAATTTTAGAGGCTTTGAACTCATTGACCGTTTTTTTTGGCATTTTTATATTATTTTTTGCTTTTTGGAATATTTTTGTCTGTTCTTCATGCAAAAGTTCTCTTTGACATTCCTTCCAGAATACACCAGTTCCATCAGTATTAAATATTGGTTTCAAATTTTGGCACAAGGCCAGCAATTTCGGGGATTTGGGTAAGACGATTATATCAACCCAGTACTCAACTGGTATTTATTTTATCAACCCCAAAAGAATGAAAAAGAAAGTCAACCTCGGCAGAATTTGAACTCAGAACATAAAGACAGATGAAATGCCACTAAGCGTTTTGTCCAGCGTGCTAACGATTCTGCCAGCCTGCAGCCTTATCAGTATGAAATATTCATTTCAAAGAAAAGAAACCATCTTTTCCTTTTGCTTGTTTCAGTCATTTGATTGTGGTCATACTGGAGCACTCCTTTGAAGGATTTCAGTTGAATAAATCAATCCCGAAGCTTATTTTTTTAAGCCTTGTGACCAAAGCAAGGGAAAGATATGTGGTGTGTGTTTTAAAGTTATTGAAGATCTTCTTCCCTTGATTATACTCGCTTTAATGCTTTCATTGTTTCATTTAATTGTCAACAGCTGTTTCGTTTATCTTAAGCCATTTCATAGTTTTAGCTGAAGTTTTTCTAATGATTAAAAAATTTGAGGCAAATTTTCTAGGTTCTGTGTGTAGCTGCACTATCTCCTGTGGGTGGGTGGGGTCACTGTGTGTGTGTGCATGAGATTGTGTGTGTGTGAGAGAGAGAGAGAGAGAGAGAGAGAGGGTGTGAAAAATGAAAGTAGAGAGAAGTAGCTAGAAAATGTGAGCCTCTGGTATGAAAGAAAGTAATAGATAAGATGTAGTGAGTATATTGGATGTTAGAGAGAAAGAGAGAGAGAGACAGACAGACAGAGACAGACAGACAGAGACAGACAGAGACACGCAGCGAGAGAGAGAGAGAGAGACGAACAAAGAGAGGGAGAGATAATATTAGAAAGAGAGAGTGAGAGTGAAAGGTGGGAGAGACAGAGAAACAGAAGAGAGAGGAGGAAGGAGAAAGATTTAGAAAGAAATAGAATATCTGAGAGAGAGAGAGAGAGGTAGGGAGAGAGTTTTAGTTAGAGGTAGAATATGAGAGAGAGTGTGAGTGAAGGAGAGACTTAAAGAGATAGAATGTCAGAGAGAAGTGGAGGAAGAGAGAGAGAGAGCAATTGAAGAGACATATGGTAGAAATAACGTGAAGTGGAGGCAAGACAAGAACAACAACCACAGCTTGAGTATCAACAACAATATGTGTGTATGAAGAGAAGGAATTACCTGTAGGGGTGGGGGAGAAGGAAAAAAGGTGGGGAGGGTGTGGACGTATCATTATTTTCTCATAAACATTGTCAAACATGACATGGAATGATAAATTGGGGAGTGTTTCCATGGTGATACCCCGGGAGGCAGGCAGGCACATGGAAGCTGTTGGTGGCAGGGTTAGGGTGGTGAAAGTGAAACGGAAGGGGGTGGTAGAGCAGGTGGGGAGTGAGGAGGAGGGAGGGGAACAGATGGTGAGGTTGCATGCATGCATCTGTGTGTGTGTGTGTGTGTGTGTGTGTGAAGGTGACTCTGTTACCCTGCCTACCTTGGGGCTACTGGGTTTGCCCACCACTCCCACTCCCTCCACCACCACCACCACCCATTCCTTATTTAACCAAACATTGCTCCATCCATCCCTGGAACTTGCTCTGCTTCCTTCCTCCCACTCCTCCTCCTCCTCCATATGGTGGTGGTGGTAGTAATGATGATGATGATGGTTGTGGTGATAGGCATGATGGTGAGGGTGGTGCTGGTGTTTGTGGTGATAGTGATGGTGATGATGATGATGATGATCATATTGTCATCATCGTCATTTTTAGTATCAGGTAAAAAATCCAGAATGAACAGACCTGTCTTCAAAGACATTCTAACCACGACCATCACACTTCATTATATTAAGGCATTGTGTATCTAGGACTGTATCGTCCAGTGTATCTTTCCTTTAATCACACATACACACTCTGTGGTCTTAGAAGATAAAGGAAAGATACAGTCCTAGATACACAATGCTAGAAACAGCTGGTAATCAGAGATGCACATATCGCCAGCCACCAAGGGACATGCTCAACTGGTTAAGGTCAAACAACTGACAAGCAAATCTGTGGTTTTGAGCAGAATATTTGCTGTAGCCCATCTTTTATACCAAGACAAAACAATGTACATGATAACACTTCCAATCAATTAAGATCAGAAGCCATGAGAGCCACTGCTTGGTACTGCATCCGGGCACCTATTATTATTATCATTATCATTATTATTATTATTATTATTATTATTATTATTATTATTATTACTACTACTATTATTATTATTATTATTATTATTATTATTATTATTATTATTATTGGATGTAATGGATAATTTTGTCCCTATTAATTTTCAAAACATCACAGAATAACCACACACACAAAAATGATTCATTGCACCCAGGGTAACTGGAGATGTTGGGTGCAGAGACCTGCTGCCTTCTCTGCAACAACCACACACCCCTAATATTTCACCTCAAGCCATTCGTCTACTCCTCCAACACCATGTGCCCATTACTTACCATGCACCCACCATCAGACCTGGTGGTGGCGGTGGTGGGGACTCAGAAAGGGAAGAAGTAGGGTTGAGGTGAGGGGAATAATGGGAGGAATAATAAAGTAACACAAAAGCAACGTAGAGAGAGAGAGAGAGAGAGAAATGTGTGTGTGTGTGACCTTCATTTTGAAGTTTCTTCGTGTCATAGTTTATGATCTATGCCTCAAATTACGTGGTGGTGTGTGTGTATGTGTATACATACATACATACATACATATATATACACACACGTGTGTGTGTTTGTGTATGTAAATATATACATATATATATATATATAGAGAGAGAGAGAGAGAGAGAGAGAGATTCAGTAGAGACTTATGACTCAACACCATCATCACGATTATCATTTTATATCTGCTTTCTTTGCTGGTATGGGTTGGGCAGTTCATTGCCGCTTTTGTAGATGACTGTTGGAGGCAAGGGTCAGATATGACCTGTTTAAATGCCAAAGCGTTAAATAGATGCTGCAAGATGGTGAAAGAAAAAGGGGTTCATAGCCTTGCCAGCTACACAGTGACCTCACTAGTGTTGGTGCCATGCAAAAAGCACCCAGGTTGGCATTAGGAAGGGCATCCAGCCCTAGAAACCAAGATAGGCAAACACTGGAACATAAAGCAGGCCTTAGATCCATTGGATCTTGTCGGACTGTCTGATCCATGCCAACATGGAGCACAGACATTAAATGACGATGGCGACGACGACGATGATGATGATGATGGTAGTAGATTCATTGGACACAATACAGCTGCGTAGTTAAGAGGCTTGCTTCCTAATCCTAAGACTGCATGTTCAGTCCTACTGCCCTGGCATCTTGGACAAGTCTTTCACCTTAGTCTCAAGGGAACCTGATCCAAGTCAAAGGCTTTTTGAGTACTAATTAGATAGAAGGAAACTGTTTGAAGCCCCATTGAGACTGTTGATTCAATTGTATTTGCAATTCAAGGGTCACATATTGTGTAATGCTGACTTGATCTGAGAATTACATTATAAAGGAGACGCACGTCTGTGGAGTACTCAGCCAGTATGATAATTCAGTGATCAAACAACTGGAGATTCTTTATCAAAACCAACTTAAGACGTGCGTGTAAATATCTTAGACATAATTTATATTCAAAACATTAAACTGTTTATGTGAAAGCATAGATAGATAGATAGATAGATAGATAGACAGACTGTTTGTGTGTGTGTATAGGTATGTATACATGCTGTTGTACCTGTGTGTGTGTGTGCATGTGTGATTTTGCGTATATGCATGTGGGATATAGAAGTTTGACCTTAATTTCGTGGCACCAGATATTTTGATTTGTTTTATTAATGTATGTGTGTGCATGTAAATATACACACATACACATATGTACATATATATACACACTCACACACATCTAGATATATGTATGTGTATATATATATATATATATATATATATATACACACATATATATACATACACACACATATATCTAGATACATATATATATGTGTGTGTGTGTACGTGTATACTTATGCATATACACATACCTTCGTATATGCTTATGCATTTATGTGTGTATAATTGCATCCATCTATGTATAGGTGCACGTGTGTTTGCAATAGCACGTTCACCTTTCAAACATCTAAAACCACCACCACCACCACTACCACCTTCACCAACACTGCCAACACTTTCACCACCACTACAACACCTTCACCACCAACACCACCGCCAACATCTTCACTACCACCACCACCACCAACACCTTCACTGCCATCACCACCACAAACAGCATCACCAATGACAGTTCAGTTCTTCAAAGGTAAAAAAATACCAATTAACCCCCAACACATAAAATGAAAATCTGGGTTCTAATCTCACAGTGGAAATTCCTAATTATATTTTAATTCTTCCAAATATTTTTACGAGTTTATTTATCTTTTACTGATTTCGGTCATTGGACTTTGGCCATACTGGTGCACTGCTCTGCCTGAAAGGGTTTAGTTGATGACATATTTTATAGTTGTTGTTTGACCAGGATAATTACAGGTGTGGCTGTGTGGCAAGAAGTTTGCTTCCCAACCACATGGTTCTGGGTTCACCCCTATGCCATGGAGCATCTTGGGAAAGTGTCTACTATGGTCTCAATTATATATGTGTGTATATATATATATATATAGTGGGATCTGTCTGTATATACTTATACATGTATATAAATGTATACATATCTTTGTATATGTCTGTATATATCTGAGTGTGTGTATGCATTTGAGCATACACACACACAGATATGAATATAGGTATATGCTGAAATGTATGGTGGTGGTGGTAGTGAGTTCCTCCTTTACCTAAATATGGTCCTAATCCCACCACCCTCCACTTCTTTCTCCTTTCCTTCTGTGTTTCTTTCATATTTCTTCTCCTCTTCCTCTTTTCTTCTTCTCAAAAAAAAACAGGTGCTGAAGGAATTTTTATAGAGAAAGAAACTTTTAGGAAATTACACTGAGATGTTTTATGGCTGTTGTTTGGCACTGGATAATTACAGATATATGTGTGTGTGTATATATATATATATATATATATATATATATATATATATATATATATAT
>NC_069002.1:4368061-4370671 GCF_001194135.2 Octopus bimaculoides | reverse complement strand
ATGGTAAATAATAGGGGGCTGAGGACGGAACCTTGGTGGACCCCTACCTCTACCCGGAATTCATTGCTGTACTCATTTCCAACCCTCACCTTACTGGCCGCATCTCTGTACATGGCTCGCACAGCTCTCACTAGCCATTCTTCTATCCCAAGTTTCCTCATTGACCACCAGATAAGGGATCGGGGGACCCTGTCAAAGGCTTTCTCCATGTCAACGAAAGCCAGGTACAGAGGTTTATCCTTGGCTAGGTATTTCTCTTGCAATTTCTACATACACACACACACTGGTCAGCTGCATTTCGCTAGACGTTTTGAGGTTTTTATTATATAATATATACACACATATATATATGTGTGTGTGTGTGTGTGTGTGTATGAATAAGTGTTATAAAAATATATCTGTGGAAGAGCATAGGCTCAAAACGTTAAAGACTTTTTCACTTCCTGAGCGTTAAACTAATACATCAGTTTGTTGTCTACACCACCTGTCTTCGTCTGTTGTTTTTTTTCTATATATGTATATATATAGATATACATATATATACATATATGCTTTTATATACATACATATATATATATATATATATATATATATATATATATATATATATATATATATATATATATATATATATATATATATACTCACACACATACTCACCTGTGAGTCCATTATCAGAAACATCCAAGAACACAACCACAAAACACTCAAACAAAAACAAAATGTAACAGAGAAAGAAAGACAGAAAGAAGGTAGTGTGAGTGGGGGGGGAGCAGTACAAACAAAAATACTTTTAGCAATCGTTAAGTTTCAGGATTGTTTTCAGTTCTGAGTTCTTTGCATGATTACCGATTCTTTGGAACTTGGGGATTATGTTGTTTCTTTGTCTCTCAACAGAGATCTGATATTCTTGTATATACAGTTCCATGGTTTGGCATTACCGTTTCTCTTGTAATTATTCCGACAGTTCCAACAACGTTTACCGACTTTTGCGATTTTTGTTTTTCTGAATCTAAAAATTTTTTGTAATTTGTATTGTTTTTCACCATTATCATTATTATTATTATTGTTATTATTATTATTATTATTATTATTATTATTATCATTATTATTATTATTATTATTATTCCCCCACCTCCCTTGAGCTCCATTATCTTTCAAGAGTGCTTCCTTGTCATTAAACTCCATTTCTATATGTGCTGACAAAATGCTTCTATTGCAACGCACGTCATCATCGTTATCATCGTTAGCATCATCATCATCGTCAGCAGAAATAGCATCACCATCATGATAATCATCATCCTCATCATCATCACTATCATCATCGTCATCTCCATCACCATCATAGTTATCATCATCATTGTTGTCATCGTCATCATCATGGCTATCCTCCTCATCATCATCACCATCATCATCATCATCATCACCATCATCTACTTCAGCAGCAGCATCATCATCATCCTTGTAAACAACAAACTATCATCTACTTCAACAACAACATCAGCAGCAGCAATATTGCTCCCTGTAATTCCTTCAGACATTCCTCGGATTTCTGCCGTGGTTCCATCATTCTATAACCATTTTCAGTAAAGACCATTTGGATCTTTCTCCTGCCCACTTCCGTGCTCTCCTCCCCCCTCCCCGCTGCACCACTGACACCACTACCAATATCAGTCATCATCATCGACGCCATCCTCATCAGTAATACCACCACCACCCCCACCCCCACTATCATCAATATCATCAATATCATCATCACCACCACCGCTATTATTGTTTATTGGTTAACCTCCCCCCATCATAAACAACATCACCATCATCATCATCACCACCATTGCTTTGGCCACCATCACTACTGCTACTACGACTACTACTACTACTACCATCATTGCTATTGGTCACCATCTTTTACTACCATCACTCCCCTGTCTCCACCATTAACCCTAACCAACACCATCACCATCAACACCATCATCATCAATGTCATACCAACATAACCAACTCAACACCACCATCAGTATCCCCACCGCCTCCACCATGAATACCACTACCTCATCATGGCTATTTGCTATTGGCTGCTTCCCATCATAAACACCACAGCAGCTCCACCACCGCCACTAGCCACCATTGCTACTTGGCCACCTTCTCTTCTACGACCACCCCTTCACCCTCACCATCGGTACCACTACCACCGTCAGCTCCACTACCCCCAACATCACCACCACCATCACCATCACCCTCACCATCAGTACCCCCACCACCACCACCACCATCAGCTCCATTACCACCATCAACACCATCACCACTACCATCACCCTCACAATCAATACTACCACCACAACCACTACCATCACTCTCACCACCACTTCCACTACTACCATCAACCCCCACCACCACCACCACTCCCACTATTGCTATTGGCCACATTGTCTCCTATAAATGGTTGCTTGATCTTCTAAAAAAAAACAACAGCCAAATCTTCCTCAAATCATGGCCCTACAATAATAAAAAGGAAAAGAAAAGAGAAATAGAACAAGCACATTTGGACACTGTAGTCCTAGATACTCCTGAAGAGATTGTGACGGTCATGGCTGGAGTGTCCTTTGATCA
>NC_069002.1:4366091-4366658 GCF_001194135.2 Octopus bimaculoides | reverse complement strand
TATATATATATATATATAATATATATATATATATATATATATATATACACTTATATGTGAGTATATATGTATATGTATGTATACATCATCATCATCATCGTCGTTTAACGTCCGCTTTCCATGCTAGCATGGGTTGGACGATTTGACTGAAGACTGGTGAAACCAGATGGCTACACCAGGCTCCAATCTGATTTGGCAAAGTTTCTACAGCTGGATGCCCTTCCTAACGCCAACCACTCCGAGAGTCTAGTGGGAGCTTTTTACATGCCACCGGCACGAAAGCCAGTCAGGCGGTACTGGCAATGGCCATGCTCAAAATGGTGTATTTTATGTGCCACCCACACAAGAGCCAGTCCAGGGGCACTGGCAACAGTCTTGCCTATCATATATATTGGAGTGGCTGAAAAGTCTGACTTTTGTTACCATTGAAGTACAAAGAAATGTGTAGTCTGGCATTGTTGTGTTCGATTAGTAAATAGCGGACTCTTCTGGTGGACTGCAACATTTCATTTGTCCAGCTGGTCACAGTACATATCCAAATGTCCATGGAATGATGATGATGATATA
>NC_069002.1:4360299-4365454 GCF_001194135.2 Octopus bimaculoides | reverse complement strand
TCTTTCATCAAAGTCTATGGAATGACTTGACGAATTATGGCGTAAACTTTTGGGGAACAGGTTTTGGAGACTTTTTCTTTTTTCTCTGCAAGAATTTCTGAGTATTTCACTGGTTTCTTTCGTCTGTGAGAGTTGTTCGCTGCGTCTGAAGCATTGTAAACAAACGTTTGTGTCTGCGGCAGGTACCTCTGTTGGTATCCACGGTTCTAAACACGGTTGATGATGGAGGAAAGAGAGAGAGAACAAACACACACACACACACACACACACACACACACACACACATACATACACACACATTTATATATACATATACACTTGCACAACATTCACATACACACATACATACAAACACTCACATACACACACACACTCATTCACATATACACATACACTCGCACAGTATTCACATATGCACATACACACATACATACCAACACACACACACACACATTCCCATAGACACACAAATACACTCACACAACATTTGCATATGCACATACATACACTTACACATACACACATTCACATATACCCATACATACATTCACACACATACCCACATACATTCCCATACACACACACACACACACACACACAGGCAAAGGGGAATTACCTCCAGCCCTTCTTCCCCTTTCCCTTCCAATACCAAAAGAATTTTCAACACCAATGAGAGTTTGATGTTGCCAAGAAACTCCAGTTTATCCTGAAATATACACATACATTGACAAACAAACCCACGTAAACAAACACCACCCCTCTCTCTTGCAAACCACACACACACACACACTGACATACATACATATATATATATACACACACACACACACACACACACTGACATACATACATATATATATATATATATATATATATATATATACACACACACACACACACACACATCTTTTCCTTGCCTCTCTCAGGTATGTACATGAATATAAACACTTTTATATATGTACTTGTATATACGCACATCTCATGACTTGTTGATATGTGTGAAGTGTGTGTGTGTGTGTGTGTGTGTGTTAAGGTGGTGTGCTGGCAGAATCATTAGCACGTGGGGCAAAATGCTTAGTGGCACTTCATTGATCTTTATGTTTTGAGTTCAAATTCTGCTGAGGTCGACTTCGCCATTCATCCTTTTGGGGTCAATAACACAATCACCAGCTGAATCAGTGTTATTGGCTTACCCTCTCCCCTCTCCCAAATATGCTGGACTTGCATCCACATTTGAAATCAATATATGCATTTGTGTGTGTGTGTATGTGTGTGTATAATGTGAGGAGATAGAGACAAATTGTCCCAACTGTGATTATAGGGTTTCTTAGCTGGGAGGGGGGGGACAGGGTTAGTTGTGTTACCTGGGAAACAGGGATAAAGTGTCGTGCCACAGTGTTGAAAGTCCTGTCTAAAATTCCCAGGTATTATAATTGGGCTAATTAACCTCCACGAACCTATTGTTAATTGGGGTAGTGACCTTAAAACAGTAATTGCAATGTCAGAAGTGGGTGTTTGTAATGTGAAATATAGACAAAAGAGACACGTATGTATAATGCATGTGTGTGTGTGTGTGTGTACAGAAGTTTATGTATATGTACACATCTAAGAACATATATATGTGTATGCTTTATATATATATATATACACACACATACATATACATACTTATGTGTGTGTGTGTGTGTATATATGTATACGTCAGCTAGAGCCTAACGACTGAAAGAAGTAAAAATAAAAGATATATATGTATATGTTTGTATGTATGTGTGTATATATATATATATATGTGTGGGGGGGAGGGGAAGAAGAGAGAGAGAGGAAGACTGAGCAAGGCAGTCTTGAATATGTATCAGTGTGAAAGGTGAGAAAAATGTGTTACCTGTATTATGATGGTTAATGACAGTCTGAGTTGATGGACAGGTAAAACTATAGCTTACCCCCTTACCCCCCGTACCCCCCATGTTTGTAGATTCTTGGAGTTTTTTGTATTTGTTTGTTTTTCTTTTCTCTCAAGTTTAGTTTTCCTGACTTTTCTTCGTATTATGTTCCTTGTCTTCTCTTCCCATCGCAGGAATCTCTCCTACCATTATCATAATCTCTGCCACTACCACCACCACCACCATCTCATTTACCATCACAACCATTAATGCTACCAATACCACCACCACTTCCACTACCACCAATACTACCACCTCCAACACCACTACAATCACCAACACCAGATATCCCAGGAAGAAAAAGATGAGGAGGTGCAATGTGCCTGGCAATGAGGGATCAGTTCAATGCATGTCTAAAAGACTCGGCCGCAGGTCAAGTACTGGTGGTCAGCTGGAACTGAAGGCCAGAAGTTGGCTCTGGACTTGCGCAGTTTGCATTTTCTTTCTGCCCTTGCAACCCTGTTCTGTCCACAGGAGGTGGAATCTCTGTTGGTGCCAGCTCGCCAGGCTGGGTGGTTTTGCCCTTGCTTTTCCCAGGTGTTGAGGGTTCATCTGAAAGCTCTTCAGTAAAGCTTTAAGTGTTCCCTGAAAGCAGCATTTCTGTCCCCCTTGTGTACGCTTGTCCTCCGCCTGTTCACTGTAAAACAGTCTTCTGAGGAAGCGTACATCAGGCATTTGAACAAGGTGGCCTACCCGCCTGACTTGGGCTCTCCTCAGCAGCGTGTAGGTGTTTAGCTGGTCAGCTCAAGGGAGGACCTCCATATCTGGGACCTCGTCCTACCAGGTGATTTTCACCACTCCCTCTACTACTACTACTACTACTACCACCACCACTGCCACCACAACCCCCCCCAACAACACCTTCGTGAATAGAGATTTCCAGCATTACTAGTTACCGTCATCGTCATCATCACGTTCTTTGTAATCAGTACCAATCAGTACCATTATCACCATCAGCTGTGGAAACTGAATCGTTGTCATCATTATCATCGTCATCACAAGTGCCATGACCAGCATCTCCACCACCACCACCATCATCACCATCATCATGGTCATTGTCACCATCACTATCATCACTGTTATCATCATAGTGATCGTCATCATCGCCGTCATCACCATCATCATCCTGTTCTTCCTTATCAGTACAGTTGTCACTATCAGGAGCAGCAGCACCATCCGGTATTGTCGTCGTCATCATCATCATCATCATCATCACTGAGATTGTTATCATCATTATCATCATTGTTATCATCACCATCATCATCATCACCACCAATACATGTCAATCTTGTCTGTTAGTTTTTCTTGGACACAATGAAGTGTTTGTGTTGGTTTGTCAATATTGCTATGTTAATGTCACCTGGCATGTGCCCCTTTGTCCTTGGCTACTCCCCCCCCCACACACACATAGAGCCTAAACCTTTGTACCCACCCTCTCCATCACAACTGTATAGCTGACATGTAGACAAGGTATGTCTAAATTGGTGATGATGATGACAGTAGCGATGGTGGTGGTGGTGGTGGTGATGCATGCTGGACACTTGTCTCTAACATGTTGTTTCTTTACTGTCATACTACAACACATTAAGCTATATAATGGATCACACACACACACACACACACACACATGAATGTATATGTACACACAGGCGCAGGCATGGCTGTGTGGTAAGATGCTTGCTTCCAAACCACATGGTTCCAGGTTCAATCCCACTGCATGGCACCTTCTACAACAGCTTGGTCCAGCCAAAAACTTGTGAGTAGATTTGGTAGACAGAAGCTTTAAGATGCCTATCACATAGATTGGAGTGGCCGAAAAGCTGTTCACTTCTTCGCATTTGATGATTTATGCTTGAAGTATATAAAGGTTATTTAGCCTCCTTAACTTTCCCTTTTGGCATTGTTAGAGGGTCTCTGACTTCATTTTTATTATTTATTTTACTCCTGTATCAAAATGCTTCAAGCAAACTATAACACTCTTCATATATATACACCAGCATAGAAAAACGAACATAAAAAGATCAAATATACATTATATATGTGGCTCTGTGTGTAGTTGTCTGTGTACCGTACCTAACACAAATGAAAAGTTTGTCTGGAGATAACATCTCTTATAGACGTACTATGTTTAAAAACACAGAAACACCAGTGGTAGATGAAAATCATTCAGCAGTAGCCATGGGAATATTAGGTGTGCATTTCTATGTTCTTGGGCTTTGTCAGTAGCATGCACTTACTGCCAGCCATATGCTGAGACAGAATCTGTCACTCCTGATGCAGAAAACGGTGATTCTCCAATCGCTGTTGTAGAAGTTACCTGCAAGAGTGAATAAAAGTCCATTATGTGTTACAGAAGCTGTATTAGATTGAATAACTACTTGTGCATCAATCTGTTTCTGAGTTCAAATCCTAAGGCTGTCAATTTTGCCTTTCATTCCACCAGGGTTGTCTAAAGTAAAGTACCTGTTCAGTACTAGAGTTGATGATATTGACTCATCCCTGCCCCTCAAAATTGATAGCCTTATTCCTTAATCAGGAATTATTATTATTATTATTTTCTGATTGAAGGCAGAGAGCTGGGAGAATCATTAATACGCTAGGCGAAATGCTTTGCAGTATTATATCTGCTGCTTTGTTCTGAGTTCAAATTCTGCCGAGGTCGACCTTGCCATTCATCCTTTCAGGGTTAATAAATTAAGTACCAGTTGTACACTGGGGCCAATGTATTCAACTTACTCCTTCCCTCAAAATTGCTGACATTGTTCTCAACTTGTTATTCATTATTATTATTTTTATTATTATTATTGTTATTATTATTATTATTATTATTATTATTATTTCTTTCTATTAACAGAAAAGAAGTCTATGAATATTACCCCAACAAGTTTGTCCACATGGATGAAAAACGGTTCAGGATCTTCAATACTCTCTTTGAACTTCCAGGTGAGTAGTTCTGTGTACTTCGATTGCCTCCGCCTGCTCGCTCAGAGATTACCTAACAGGGAAGCTGGGGGTAACACAACATCAAGAGAGAGAGAGAGAGAGAGATCATCATCATCATCATCGTTCAACGTCTGCTTTCCATGCTAGCATGGGTTGGACGATTTGACTGAGGACTGGTGAAACCGGATGGCTGCACCAGGCTCCAATCTAATTTGGCAGAGTTTCTACAGCTGGATGCCCTTCCTAATGCCAACCACTCAGAGAGTGTAGTG
>NC_069002.1:4357292-4359481 GCF_001194135.2 Octopus bimaculoides | reverse complement strand
GATGTTGGTCACATGGTTTTGTTGTTGTTGTTGTTGTTGCTGCTTATACTTTCACTACCACCACCACCACCACCACCACCTCAACTACTTACTTGCATCATCATCATTACTACCACCACTACTACTACTATAACCATTACCACTACTACAAATTTCGCTACTACCACCATTATTACTACTACAACTACTACTACTACCGCCACTACTACTACGGGGTGATGGTGATGCTGTCTATGATGATGATTATGGTTATAATGATAGTGATGGTAGTGGTGGTGGTGGTGGGAAATATGGTGATGATGATGGTAACAATGCTGCTGGTGGTGGTGACGATGATGGCGATGATGATGATAAAGTGATTGTAAATACTTAGATTTTGTCCCCCACCTGACCACCCCCACTTCTCTTTCTGTGGAAAAAGTAAGAAAAAAGGAAGCAGACATATGGAATAGGCAACAGTAATCTCCGTGGTGGTAGTGGTGGTGGTAGTGCTGGTGATGGTGTAATACCCCTGCTACCACCATCACCTTGGAAGAGTACCCCCTATTCATTCATCCAGCCATTCATTCCACCCTATAAACCACTGATACTTCATCATCGTCATCAACCACCACCACCATCACCATCACAACTACAACCGTCCCTATCACCACCCCTACCATCATTATTATCATCATAAATACTACTACTACTACCACCACCATCATCACCACCAATACTACTACTACCAGTACAGCAGCAATACCATTATCATCATCATCATCATCACTGCTACTATTACTATCACCACCACCACCACCACCACCACCATTTATCATCACCATCACTACCCCCACAGTCTACCCCCATCACCCCCACATTCAACAGACTCTCTCTCTCTCTCTCTCTCTCTCTCTCTCCCCACAAGGAAGTCAAGCTGTGACAACATCTAATGTTGATGTGTTTCTACTTCTGAGACCCAACAATGAAAATAAGCTTCTCTCTCTCGGGCTACTTTTATCTAGGGGTGTAAGTGCGTACGTGAATATGCGTGTGTATGTGTGTATATGTGTGTGTGTGTGTGTGTGCACATCTGTATGTGTGTGTGTGTACATATATATATATATAGATAGATAGATAGATAGATATACACGCACATATATACACATACATATATATATATAGGCGCACACACACACACATCATCATCATCATCATATAGCATCCGTTTTCTATGCCAGCAAGACACACACACACACACACACACACACACACAAGTATATACATACATATATAGAGTGGTGTTACTCCCCTTACACCCTCCACCCACCTCCCCACACATCTGTGACAAATGCTCAAATGCTCACCGGAAAGACATTTTTTTGAAACTCTAAGTGATATCTTGTTTGTTTCTTGCAGTTTTTGTTGTTGCTAATATTGTTGTCGCTTGTTATTAGTACTATTGTTGCTGCTGCTGCTGAAGTCATTATTGTTATTTAACCCCAGGTCAGGTCTTTCTTGATCCAGCAGATTTATGATCAAAGATGTTTTAGTCATGTCCAGTTAACCTCACTCTCCTCTGTGTTATTTTCAAGCTGACTATTGGGAGGCTCTCGTACAGCTCTGAGTTCTTCATCCTCAGTGTATACTGATTAACGTTCAGAGCCATCCTCAGCATTCTCGTGTCGCACCTATCCATCATCTGAGTGAGTTTCTTGGTCAGTGTCCAAGTCTCAGACCCATACAGCACCACAGGCTCCACTACAGCAACAAAGAGATGGATCTTCAGGTCCTTACAAAGGTCCGACTTCCATTCAGATCTCAAACTGTGCCATGTCGCCCAGGCTTTACTCTTCCTCTCAACTATATCAGCCTCTGTGTGATATAGAAATGTGGCGGAAATCTAGCTCAGGAAGGCAGGGATGCTACCACCTGAGTCCCCTTTCAGAGCCTGCCCCCACCTAATATATATATATGTACGTATATATGTATGTGTGTCTTTATGTGTTTGCCCTCCCGCCACCCCTAGACAACCAGTGTTGGTGTGTTTACGTGACCATAACTTAGCAGTCTGGCTAAAGAGAGCAATAGAATAAGTACCGGGCTGAAAAAAAATACTCCTTCAAGGTGGTGCCCCAGTATGGCCACAGTCTAATGACTGAAACAAGTAAAAAGATAAAAGATGTATATATATATATATATATATATAT
>NC_069002.1:4354501-4355136 GCF_001194135.2 Octopus bimaculoides | reverse complement strand
TGTATATGTGTATATATGTATGTGTGCGTGGTATGTATATGTGTCTATGTATATATATATGTGTGGGTGTATGTATATATGTGTATGTGTATATATATATGTATATATATGTGTGTATATATATACGTATATATATATATATATATATATATGTATATATGTGTGCGTTTGTATATGTACCTCTATGTATGTATATTTATGCGTGCGTGTATTTTTATGTATGTATGTCTATATATGTGTGTGTGTGTGTGTGTGTATGCCTCTTGAGAGGCTGACTTAAAGAAGCAGACTCAGCAAAAGGGAATTTAAGGGATAGTGGTGATGATAATGATGACAACGACGATGATAGGAGCAGTGATGGTCATGGTGGGGGTGAGTGGTAGCAGTTGTAGTGATGAATCTTCCTCTTGGTCTCAGCAAGCAAAGGACATTGTTCTATTGCCTCAATTAATTCCATTTTTTTTCTTGCAAAATAGCTTTGATGCTTGATGGACGCGTTTCATTTAACTATGAGCATGTTGTGTGCACATGTGTGTAGGCATGCATATGTTTTTGCTTACATGTACATATGCACACATACAGCCAAGCCTGCAAAAAATGCATTTATTTATATATGTATGTATATATATATATAT
>NC_069002.1:4352855-4354014 GCF_001194135.2 Octopus bimaculoides | reverse complement strand
GATGGTGATGGAACACTGCCATTTGGTACAGTTTTGGGCTTGTATTTCAAATGATTCAGGTTCAATCCCAGTGGCTTTTAGTGTTGTTTTGAGTTGGTTCTTGCTCACATATGTGTATATTTGTGTTTGTTTGTCCCCCACCGTTGCTTGACAACCCGTATTAGTGTGTTTATTTCCCCCATTCTGTCGTGATCTGGCAAAAAAAAAAAGGCCATTAGAATAAGCACCAAACTTTAAAAAATGGTAAACGCTAGGATTGATTGATTCAATTAAAATTCTTCAAGGTGGTGCCCCAGCATGGCCACAATCAAATGACTGAAACAAGTAAAAAGATACAAGGTAGATGTATGCCTATACATGTGTGTGTGTATATATATATATGTGTGTGTGTTTGTATATAGGTGTGTGTATGTATGTATATGTATGTATATGTGTGTGTGTATATATATATATATATATATATATGCACTCATGCACACACAAGTAGTGTATATAATGTATATATAATCTAAGGTGTGTGTAGACACTTCTCAAATGTAAAAGTTTGCAAGTGTGATTGACATATTGGAAATTTCATCATCGCATTTAATTAACTGGAAAACAGATCTCTCACCAAGACAGCTGTCTTTTAAAACTTTCACTCTTCGAGTTTTGGCATTCGTAAACCTGGTTGTCTAGCAAAATATCACCACATGGTAATATTCTGTATTTTGGCAGGTCTGTGAAACTAATCTCGCTGAAAAGAAAAAAAATCACAATAACAATAATGATGATAAAACTAACCTGTCTTAGACCGTCATGAGACAGGTTAGTTTTATCCTACCAATGCATCGCGCGGTTGGGGCGTTCGGTGCGCTTCTGCAGCCGACGCTTCCAGCCCCCGCGGCCTTAGGCGGTTGCGCCGGCAACGTCAACTCGGCTACAGCTATCCCGTCCAGTACGAGAGGAACCGCGGGATCAGAGCAACGGTTTGCGCGCTCGCTCGATAGAGCGGTGGTGCCAGGCTGCCTCTGAGCGATAACGGCTGAACGCCTCTAAGCCGGAACCGTAGCCGGACCCGAGTTGTTTTCCAAAAGTGTCTCAACCTCAAGGCGCATGCCTTAGCTCGGCGTTCGCTGTCCGCCCGTCGCGTTCACGTGCGGCGAGCAGCAGCGTCGCC
>NC_069002.1:4350422-4351782 GCF_001194135.2 Octopus bimaculoides | reverse complement strand
TGATGATGATGATGATGATGATGATGATGATGATGATGATGATGACAAGAGCACTCAGAGAGCACAAACTTCCACCAAGGCAACACCAACGTCCTCTCAGCGATTAGCTAGAGATGATTTTTAAAATGAGAATATCTGAAATAAACTCAACTGCGCTCACAAACAAGAATACTAAAAATGAACCTGACCGCTTTCAAAAATTAAGTAAAAGAAGAGGAAAAATAATCTAGAATGCTTGTCTGGTACCTGATCGATCCCAATGGTGGTCATGGAATGTGAAGGTGGGTGTGCAGTCCGTGTTTGCAATGCTGTGTGTGTTGTCTGCAGTGAGAACAGGGACAGTTTTCTCTATGAAGGCCTTTTTTTAGTCTATCCACTGATATAGTGTCTTTATGATCATTAAGGTCTATAGTGAAAAATTTATCCGTGCCTCCCATCAGGCCTCTCGCAATACCCTAAAAACCAGGAACTTTTCAGCACCCCTTCATATATATATATATATATATATATATACACTGGATAGGCTTTGTTTAGTTCCCGTATACCAAATTCACTCACAAGGCTTTTGTCAGGCTGAGGCTATAGTAGGAGACACTTTTCCAAGGTGTCACACACTGGGACTGAAACCAGAACCATATGATTGAGAAGGAAGCTTCTTACCACACAGCCATGCCTATGATCAAGAGTCTTTCCCAAGCCATGGGCTAATAAGGCCATTTTACCAGATTCTATGGTGTGTATATTCCCCTCCTGGACAGGACACTGGTCCATCACAGGTTTACTCCTGTTTGCTAGCTGAGTGGACTGGAGCAATGGGAAATGGTCTTGCTCAAGAACACAATGCATCACCCAGTCCAAAAATTGAAACCATAATTGTACAGTCATGAGTGGAAGACCCTAACCACCAAGCGACACATACAGACGTGTGTGTGGGTGTTCTGGGTCTGTCTACACTGGTGGTTGTCAAAGCAACCAACGCAGATATTACTATTTGGTCAGGCGACAGACATATTTTCAAAACGGCAAACGTGTGAGTGGTTCTCACATTCACACACACACACACACACACACACACACACTCACACTCACACACATACACGCATATGGAACATCAGTTTGGTTTAGCAAGAAGTTGACAAATCCCAACAGGGCCCTTTCATCTATGCTGAGGACATGGTGGTCCCAAACTACATACAATATATAGATTATAGGAATATGAATAACTTTGCATGTTGTTATCGTTGTTGCTGTCTTGGTGGTGGTTTGGTGGGGGGGTTGTGGTGGCGGTGGTGGTTGTAAGACATAAATTTTAATGTTTGGGGCAGAGCCTTTTCTTCACAGAATATGTGTGTGTGTGTAT
>NC_069002.1:4347130-4349072 GCF_001194135.2 Octopus bimaculoides | reverse complement strand
ATCGCCACCACCACCACCATTCTACCATTTCTCCCCCCCCCCCCACACACACACCATTCTGTACCACCATCTATCTATCCATCTACCCTGGAAGTCAATGGACCGTTGCCAAAGTTGCAAAATTGTCAAATCTAATTCTTTCTAAGAACATTCCTTCTCCACCCTGTTTATTTGTATTTTTATTTAAATGGTTCCACTGCAGGTGGATGGATGGGTGGGTAGATGGGCAGGTGGGTGAGATTCACCATTTTGTAATTCCCGATAAAGAGGGGTGTTTGTTGTTGTTGCTGTTGTTTTTGTTAGTGTAGTACTTGTTTCTTCTCTTTGCCAGCACATACACACACATACACATCTACACCTACATTCACACACATACACATCTACACCTACATTCACACACATGCACACGCAAGCATCTCAAATGAACCTGACAGCATGAATCCGAAACATGTTTGGAGCTTCAAAGTGAAATTTAAAAACAAAAACAACATCCTTAATCTTTCTCTCTCTCGGCTGAAAAATAAAATTGGAAAATAAAGAGCCAACAAACAAGACCCTTTTAACATCTTTATCAACAACAGACTTACACTACAGCATAAACAGCAACAACTACAACATCAACAACAACACCAGTGATCAAAAACAACAAAAAGTAATAAAAAAAACCCCAAAAAGAACTGGAAAAAAAAGCATGGGGAACATTCACCCCACTCCCCCACAAAAGAAGAAAAAGAAAACTGATAGAGAATCTCCCCCGCCCCCCCAAAAAAGAAAATTTTTCCTGTAGAAACAAAGGGAAGGACATGGGACACGGAGAGATGGTAGGGATGATGATGATGATGATGATAAGGCAGAAGAGGAAGGAAATGGTAACATGTGATAAAGACATTAGCAGGCATTGGTCGTTAAATCTTGCAGAAAATATCTGTGAAAGAACAGCTATCAACCTGAGGTAGCCGATTTCCCCCCCCCCCCTGGGTACATCTCTAGCCCCATTCCTCACCCCTTACTGTAAAACAATGAACCAACGAGGAGAAACTCAACATGGGTCGGTGTCGGTCATGTGGTCTTTTGACCCACTAGAAATAGCAGCTGAGTTGCTGCCAAATCTCCTTTCAATTCATATCCTGCTGTCTTGTGTATGTGTGTATGTATAATGAGCCAATTGGGGAACTGCTATGTGGTAGCTAGCCGTGGTAGAAATAGCAGCCAAATCTTCCTTCGATTCACAACCTGCAACTTATGTACATATGTATGTACAAGGTGGTATCAAAAAGCTCTCAGACTAGTTCTGTAGCATGCCAACAGATGGCAGCACACAGCTGCATTGGCAGTGAGAGCAACCAATGACCTTCGTGAGGCAGTGTGCTGAGTGACATCACTGTGTTTCCTTCACAAGTTGTGACATTTGTGTTTTTGTGATCATGCTGTAGTAGTCTGCGATTTTTGTCAAGAACAGGAAGTTGGAACAAAGAGCTGAGATGAAATTTTGCGTTAAACTTGAGACGTTTACTACAGAGACATTGAGCATGCTTCGGCAGGCTTATGGCGATGAAGTAACGGATGTTTTGAGTGGCATGAGTGCTTCAAAAGTGGAAGAACATCTCTAGAAGATGATGAGTGATCTGTCCTTTCTTTTAAGCTAGCAGAGTGTGTGAGTTAAAGGGAGATTTAACTGATATTTCTAGCAGATCAAGTGAACCACGCCACCTGGAAACTCCCTTGATGGTTTTATTCTATGTAAGATGGGAAGGAAGCCTGTGGTGGGCCACGGTGCTTGAGGCCAAAATTGGTTTTAACAAAACAAATACGTTCCAAAAGGAAAAGAAAAATTAGAAAAATGGTTTTAAAAAAAACTTAAAAACAAAAAAACTATTTCTTTCGATATGTTTTTTTTTGTTCTGCTTTTTTTTTTTGTCACATTTGGATTGAAAGGAATTCT
>NC_069002.1:4344195-4347053 GCF_001194135.2 Octopus bimaculoides | reverse complement strand
TCTGTTGTTTTACCATTTTGCTTCTCTTTGTGTTTCTTGAAGCATAAAAATTGATCAATATTGGAACCATTTCAAGCACCACACCACACGAGATGACAAACCATTATTAGTTCCCGGAGATATTTTTTCCATTTAAAAAAAATTTTTTATAATATTTGGTTTTCATTGGTTCAAGGAAGAACTTTTAGAAAAAAAAAAAGCAAAAGGAAAGAAAAAAAAAACAATAACTCTCTTTCATAATCCAGTTATCTTATTTTGGTTCTGCTTCCAAATTGTATTTGATGGTATTGTTGTTGTTGTTGTTACTGCTGCTGCTACTGTTGTTGCTGTTGCAGTTGTTGTAGTTTCTGCTGGTGTTGTTGTTGTTGTTGCTGCTGTTGTTTTTGTTTCCTCTGTTGCAGTTGTTGTTGTTGTGGTTCTTTCTCATCCCCCAGCACAGTAAGCCCTCTTCCTGCAGACCCCTGATCAAAGCTCATCCAGCTGTGAATATCCGGAACCCTTTTTGCATTCAGACACAGAATATGTTGGATTGAAAGCATTTAAAATCCATTCTGACCGACCACCTCCTTGGTAGCCAGGTTGTGAAGGAAAGGGTCTTCTTTTCGTAACCATCTTTTAAACCTCAAGGAAGTCTTGCAGGATTTTTTTATAGTCCCAGATATCATAATCCTTTGTCTGTATGTAGTTTTGTTTGTGTGTGTGAGTGTGTGTAATTATGTAATTCCTTCTCCGTCTCTCCCAGATTCTTCATCCACGTTTCACATAACACCTTCTTTCATTCCTCCTCCTCCTCCTCTCCACACTGTCTGCAAATCTTTATAACCACCTCTCTCTCCAACCCCACCCTCCCATGCTAATTACTTTCATAATTAGTGCCACAGAAAACCTGGATGGCTTATCAGAGAACATGATAATAACGGCAATAATGGCGGTGATGGCTGTACACTTGCTGATTAGCTCCGGGTCTGTCCGGATTGAACCTGTTGTTGATGATGATGATGATGATGATGATGATGATGTTACTGCAGGTGGTGGTGGTAGTGAAGTGGTAGGGATGGTGATGGTGGTGGCAGTGATGTCATTTCTGATAACCTGAAGAATATTAACTGGCTGGGCCTGTGTTTTAATTTCCTTATAAGGAAGTGTTTTCCTTTAAGAACACACACACACACACACAAACATGCACATGTGCACGTGCATATATACACATATATACCAGCACACACACACACACACACACACACACACATATGCATGTATGTATATATAAAAACATACACATACAAGGTGTTATCAATAAGTATCTGGACTGTTACCATAGTAATGAAGCTAACGCACGCAGAGTGAAGCCACTTGGCACAGATTGAGCTTGAACCCTGCTGTGCTTGTACACTAAGTTTTAACTTTCTAGCTCACTTCTGTTGTTTACAGCAGTGCTTGGAAGGAAAGTGTGTAGCGTATGATCATTGCATTGACCATGACAGAGAAAGTTGTCATGGCGATACCTGTTCAGAGGCCAATGCAAGAATTTTCACGATGCCCTTAAAGCCAGGAACTTTTCAGCACCCCCTCATACATACACACATACTTATATATAAATATAAGTGCAGGAGTGGCTGTGTGGTAAGTAGCTTACTTACCAACCACATGGTTCCTGGTTCAGTCCCACTGTGTGGTACCTTGGGCAAGTGTCTCCTACTATAACCTCAGACCAACCAAAGGCTTGTGAATGGATTTGTTTGGTGGAAACTGAAAGAAGCCCATCATTTATGTATGTGTGTTTGTGTTAATGTTTGTCCCCCACCACCACTTGACAACCGGTGTTGGTGTGTTTACATCCCTGTAACTTAGCAGTTTGCCCAAAGAGACTAGTTAAAGTAAGTGCCAGGCTTTAGAAAAAGATGAGTACTGGGGTTGATTCATTTGACTAAAAAGTCTTTAAGTCAGTGCTCCAGCATGGCCTCAGTGTAATGAGTGAGACAAGTAAAAGATAAAAGATAACAGGAAGACTACATTTAACATTGACAGCTGTTCAACACTGCAACATGCTACACACACACACCACCTCCGCCATCACCACCACACATCTATCACAACACACTACCTCCACTGCCCCACCCCCACCCCACTGTTACACAACTACCGATGCATGCCGCATCTATCATAATATTTATAAATGATCTGCTGCAGGGTGGAGCAGCTCAGTGCTGACGCAGGTGTTGCAGCTGAAATGTGCAGCTGGTGTTGATGTTGCCCGCTTCGATATCTCCAATGTGTCTCTCCCTTCCTGGGGCAGTTCAACTGCGAGTAGCTGACCTATGGAGACATCACAATAAACATACACACACGAATGCATATGCACACACACACACACACACACGTGTACATACACACATGTATACAAACAAAACAAACAGCAAAAAAAAGACATATATGTCCACAAACACATGCACACACACACACATACATGTATGCATACACATACCAATCACAAAAATAATAACATATACATACATATTTACAGACACACACACACACTTTTATTAAAGCTGCAAAATTATCACAGAACTATTACTCACTGTTTCACATTCTCAGTTGTGGTGAATCAAAGCATCTCATTGTGGATAAAAACATATTACTCTACCTTTGGTAATTGAGTACTATTTTTCCCACCTTGTTTTGTACTTATGTGCTCACTAATGTGTGTATATATATATATATATATATATATATATGTTGTTGTACTTGGGGATGGTCATATTGCCAGTTTAGCCAATAAAAACACACGCACTGTATATTTGGTGTTAATTTTTTTTTTTCAGCTTTATATTACATTAATCTTAATCTTAATCTTATTT
>NC_069002.1:4342965-4343782 GCF_001194135.2 Octopus bimaculoides | reverse complement strand
ATATATATATATATATATATAGGCGCAGGAATGAGTGTGTGGTAAGTAGCTTGCTTACCAATCACACGGTTCCGGGTTCAGTCCCACAGCATGGCACCTTGGCCAAGAGTCTTCTACTATAGCCAACCAAAGCCTTGTGAGTGGATCTAGATAATAATTCTTACTGACCAAAGACAGAAAATAAAAATAAAGATTTTGTTACACAGTGTTACGTGTCTAAGTTCAGTTCTATAACCAATCAGTTAGATAATTAATCTATTTGTTAATCAGTTAGTCAGTTATCAAATTGAGTGGTGATAAACCTAAAGTGAAACATAACCAGTGCATGTGTCCTTGTTGGTAATACAACCCTCCCAGAATGCAATGTTGGCTTCAACACACCATTTCAAATCAAGAGTCTTGCAAAATAAATGCAAAACAAAGTAAATAATTAATAAATATAATTTTTTAAAAATCAGTTTTTAAAAAACATCAATAGGTTGCTAAGAAGGCCAGATTGTAAGCACATTGTTTTAAGTTCAATCCCACTGTATGGTACCTTGAGCAAGTATCTTTCTGTTTATAGCCCCAGGCCAACTAAAACCTTTGGAGTGGTGGAGATGTGTGATGAGATGATGGTGATGATTGATGGTGGCCTCTCCCTACCATCATCATCGTCATCATGATGGTTGTCATGGTGATGGTATTGATGATGATGCCAACAAAGATGTGGTGGGCGAGGAGTAGAGGATGCTTACAAGAAAAGGATACATTTCACCATAAGGTTTCTCTCAGGCTTAAAGCCCCACCCTTACTCTAGCCCCCCCCGTACACATCC
>NC_069002.1:4341251-4342850 GCF_001194135.2 Octopus bimaculoides | reverse complement strand
CTACCCCACTTAGCCACTAACTCTTCAACTAAGATAATCTGGTGCCATAGCAAATACATGTGGTCCCATCTTTATGGGGTCCCATCTTTATACACCAGCCCTGTAACAACAATACCCCAGTACCCCAGTTAAATAAACTAGTAGCACAATAAACACATGTGGTTTCTCTCTGTCAGTAACACAAACACAAGACTAACCTTTCAACCAACGTGGCAGGTGAGTGGGGGGAATGCCTTGGCTTGCTAGAAATAACAGTCAAATCTTTGTCCTTCATCTCATTACACTCTGCTGTCTTGTCGTTATTTCACCTTACCTCCTATGAGCTTGCCTTCCTTGTCAGTCAATAAGACGGTGCTTATTGTAGCTATGAGTTGTTTTAACTCTTATTTCTAGCAATACTGGTGCTGAATAACATCCTCAGTTGCTTTAGTGACATATATATATTTTTGCCTTTCAGCTGAAAAGTTATTAACAAGCCACCCATATTATTTATTTATATGTGTGTGTATATTTACATATGTGTATGTGTGTATATATACTTGTGTATCAGTATACACGCATAAATATCTGTACAACTATCTGTGTATATAACTGGGTATATATTCTTTTTCTTTCAGTGATGTACCTTCTCACCTGTCTAGTAGATTTCTTCACCAACCATCCAGACTACACATTGTAAGTAAAACAATCTAAACAACTTATTTTTGTTTCTTTGATTCCATAACTCACCACCTGTTTCAACCTGGAGGATGTTGTTGTTGTTGTTTAGCTTCGTGGCAGTCCTAATAAAACTGCAGAAACTTACGATGGTCAAAGGGAGTTATCATCACCATCATCATCATCTTCTTCATCTTCATCATCATCATCGTTTTAATGTCCATCATTACACAGGTCTGACAGAATGATCTGAATGCTAATGGGTTAATATTGATTTCAAATTTTGGCACAAGGCCAGCAGTTTCAAAGGAGCGGCGGCGGGGGCTGGGGGGTCAAGTCGATTACATTTTGTTGAACCTGAAAGGATAAAAAGTAAAGCCAGCCTTGGTGGCATTTGAACTCACAACGTAAAGACAGACAAAATGCAGCTAAGCATCTTTTCCAGTGCAGTAACAATGCTGCCAGCTTTTGCTGCTTCACCGACATAATAATAATCCTTTGTACTAAAGGCACAAGGCCTGATATCTGAGGGGAGAAGTTAAGTCGATTACATCGCCCCCAGTACATAACTGGTACCTAATTTATCAACTTTGAAAGGATGAAAGGCTAAGTTGGCCTCGGTGGAATTTGAACTCAGAACGTAGAGACAGAGAAAATGCCACTAAGCAATTTTGTCTGGCGTGCTAACGATTCTGCCAGATCACTGCCTTAACACAGACAGACAGACATATTATTGGTAATAAGAAAGCAAAAACAGATCTAGAAATTGAGAAATTCTAATTACAGTGCAAACGAGTATGTGCAACTTAATTAAAAAAAGAGTAAGAAAATATACCCACAGACACAGACAGAACCATTGAAATGCAGACAACATGTGCACACACTCACACACGTGTGTGTATATATATATGTATGTATATATATATATATGTATGTATGTAT
>NC_069002.1:4336869-4341151 GCF_001194135.2 Octopus bimaculoides | reverse complement strand
ATATATTTATTTATATATATATATTTATTTATATATATATTTATTTATACGTTCGTTCGTGGGTTCTTTCAATTGTACGTACGTACGTAGGTTCGTTTTGTCGTTCGTACGTACGTTCGGTCGTTCGCACGTACGAATGTACGTACGTTTGTTCGTAAAACGTACGTTCCTTGTTGCGTTTGTTGGTTCGTACATTCGATCGTACATACGTAATAACGTAGGTACGTTCTTTCGTTCGTTCGTACGTACGTAAGTTCATTCGTTAGTTCGTTTGTACGTTAGTTCGTTCGTACGCTCGTACATACGTACGTCATTTCGTTCGATCGTTCTATTATACGTACGTACGTACGTACGTACTATAGTTCCTTCGTACATACGTACGTACGTTCATTCGCTCGTTCGTTCCTTGGTTCGTACGTACGCACGTATGTAGATGTTTTCGTTCGTTTATTCGTTTGTCAGTACGTACGTACATACGTTCGTGCGTTATTTCGTACGTTCTTTCGTTCGTTAGTTCGATCGTTCATACGTATTTACTTACGTAAGTTCGTTCGTTGTTCGTTCTTTCGTTTGTTCGTTCGTTCGTTCGTTTTTTTCGTACCTACGTACGTTCGTTCTTTCGTTCTTTCATTAGTTTGTTAGTTCGTTCGTTCATTTGTACGTACGTACGTTCGTTTGTTTGTTCGCTCGGTCGTTCCTACGTACGTACGTTAGTTCGTTCGTTCTTTCGTACGCACGTACGTATGTACGTTTGTTCCTTTGTAAGTTCGTTCGTTCGTTCGTACGTTCGTTCGTTCGTACATACGTTCGTTTGTAAGTTCGTTTGTTCGTAAGTACGTATGTTCGTTCGTTTGTACGTACGTACGTACGTTCGTTGTTTCCTTCGTTCGTTCTTTCGTCCGTTCGTTGGATCGATCGTTCGTACGTACGTACGTACGAAAGTACGTTCGTTTGATCGTTTGTACGTACTTGCTTACGTACGTTCGTTCCTTCGTTCATTCATTCGTTCGTAAATACGTACCAACGTACGTATATACGTTCGTTCATTTGTACGTACGTACTTACGTATCTGCGTACGTCCATACTTTTATTCGTTCGATCGTTCGTTCGTTCGTTCGTTCCTTCGTACGTAAGTATGTACGAACGTACGTATGTACGTACGAACGAACTTACAAAGGAACAAACGTACATATGTACGAAAGAACGAACGAACTAACTAAATAATGAACCAACGAAAGAATTAACGAACTAACGTACGTACATACGAACGACCGAGCGAACAAACAAACGAAAGTACGTACAAATGAACGAACGTACGTAGGTACGAAAAAAACGAACGAACGGACGAACTTACGTACGTAGATACGTATGAACGATCGAATTAACGAACGAACGAACGT
The DNA here is from genome assembly GCF_001194135.2 of Octopus bimaculoides. Classification (NCBI taxonomy): domain Eukaryota; kingdom Metazoa; phylum Mollusca; class Cephalopoda; order Octopoda; family Octopodidae; genus Octopus; species Octopus bimaculoides. The sequence goes on along the minus strand of NC_069002.1, from coordinate 4,339,751 downwards.
ACGTACGTATGCACGAAAAAATGAGTGCACGAGCGAACGAACGTACGTAAGAACGAACGAACGACTAACGTACGAACGTACATACGTCCGTACGAACGAACGAACTAACTAAAGATTAAACCAACTAATGAATTAACGTACGTACGTATGAACGACCGAGCGAACCAACGAACGAATGTACGTACGTACGTATAAATGAACGAACGAAGGTACGTACTTACGTACGAATGAACGAACGAATGAAAGATCGAAAGAACGAAAGTACGAACGTACGTAGGTATGAAAAAAACGAATGAACAAACGAACAACGAACGAACTTACGTTCGTAAATACGTATGAACGATCGAATTAACGAACGAACGAACGTACGAACAAACGGACGTACATTCATTTGCTAGTTCGTTCTACGTACGGACGTATGTAGATGCTTTCGTTCGTTTATTCGTTTGTCCGAATGAACTTACGTACGTACGAACGAACGAAAGAACGTACCTACGTTATTTCGTATGTACGATCGAACGTACGAGCGAACGAACGAACGATCCAACTAACGAACGCAAGAACGAGCGTATTACGAACGAAATAATGAACGAACGTACGTACCACCGACCGTACGAACGAAACTACGAATGAACGAACGTACGGACGTACGTATGTACGAACGTGCGATCGAAGGAACGAACGTACGTAAGAACGAAAGATCGTACATACGTACGTACATACGAACGAACGAGCGATAGAACTAGCGAACGAACTTACGTACGTAGATAAGTGCGTACGAAAGAACGATCGAATGTACGTACGTAAATACGTACCTAAGTAGTACGTACGAATGAAAAAGCGAACGTACATACGTACGAAGGAACGAACGAACAAAGTAAAGAACTAACCAAAGAATGAACCAACGAAAGAACTAACGAACGACGGAGCGAATCAACGAACGAACGTTCGTACGTTCAAATAAACGAACTTACGTACGAATGAACGAACGAACGAATGAAAGAACGAACGAATGAAAGAACGAACGAAGGTACCTACGTACGTACAAAAGAACGAACGATTGAACGAACGAACGAACGTATGTACGTACGTAAGGACGAACGAATAAACGAACGAAAGCATCTACATACGTCCGTACGTACGAACGATGGAACGGACGAGCGAATAAACGTATGTACGAACAAACTATAGTACATACGTACAAACGAACGAACGAACGTACGTATGTACGAACGAACGTACGAACGAACTAACAAATGAACTTACGTACGTACGAACGAACGAAAGAACGTACCTACGTTATTACGTATGTACGAACGAACGTAGGAACGTACGTTTTACGAACGAAATAACGAACGAACGTACGTACATACGTGCGTACGACCAACTGAACGAACGAAAGAACGAACTTACGTGCGTACGTACGATTGAAAGATCCCACGAACGAACAAAAGAACGAACTAACAAACGAACGTACGTATGTAAGAACGAACGTACGTATGTAAGAACGAACGAAGGATCGAACGAACGTACGCAGGTACGTACGTACAAACGAACGAACGTAATATACGTACGTACGTATGTATGTACGAACGAATGAACGAACGAAAGAACGAACGTACGTAAATACGTACGAACGAACGAACGCAAGAACGAACGTAGGAACGTACGTTTTAAGAACGAAATAACGAACGAACGTACATACACACCTACGTACGAACGAACGTACTTTCGTATGTACGAACGAAAGAACGAACGTACGAATGAACGAACGAACGAAGGAAACAACGAACGTACGTACGTATGTAACGAACGTACGTACGAACGAACGTACTTACCTACGTAGGTACGTACGTACGAACGAACGAATGAACGAACTAACTAAAGAATGAACCAACGAAAGAACTAACGTACGTAGGTACGAAAAAAACGAACGAACAAACAAACGAACGAACGAACTTACGTACGTGAATACGTATGAACGATCGAATTAACGAACGAACGAACGTAGGTAAGAAAGAATGAGCGAACGTACGTACGTACGAACGAGCAAACGAAGGAACGAACAAACGAACGTCAATTTGTACGCACGTTCATACGTACGAATAAACGAATGAACGAACGAACGAGCGTAAGTATTTACGAACGTACAACGACCGAACGTACGAACGAAGGAACGGACGAACGTACGACAGAACGACCGACACGATCAAAGGAACGAGCGGAAGAACGAACCTACGAACGAACGATCGTAAGTACGTATGTACGATCGAATTAACGAACGAACGAACGAACGTTCGTACGTAGTTACGAAAGAATGAGCGAACGAACGTACGTACGGATGTACGTTCGTAAGTAAGTACGTGCGTAAGTACGAACTAGCGAACAAACTAACGAAACAACGAACAAACGAACGTCCGTTTGTACGTACGAATGAACGAACGAACGTAAGTACGTACGAAAGAACGAACGTACGAACGAAACAACGAGCGAAGGAACTAGCGAACGAACGAACGTACGCAGGTAGATAAGTACGTACGTACAAACGAACGAACGTATATACGTACGTACGTATGTATGTACGAACGAATGAACGAACGAACGTACTTAAATACGTAGGTACGAACGATTGAACGAACGGACGTACTTTCGTACGTACGTACGAACGAAGGAACGTACGTACGTACGAATGAACGAACGAAAGAACGCAAGAACGGACGTAGGAACGTACGCTTTAAGAACGAAATAACGAACGAACGTACATACATACGTACGTACGAACGAACGTACTTTCGTATGTACGAACGAAAGAACGAACGTACGTACGAATGAACGAACGAAAGAACGCAAGAACGGACGTAGGAACGTACGCTTTAAGAACG
>NC_069002.1:4335061-4335526 GCF_001194135.2 Octopus bimaculoides | reverse complement strand
AACGAACTGTAGTACGTACGTACGAAAGAACGGACGATTGAACGAACGTATGTACGTACGTACGGACAAACGAATAAACGAACGAAAGCAACTACATACGTCCATACGTACGAACGAAGGAACGGACGAGCGAATGAAAGTACGTACCTATGTACGAACGAACTGTAGTACGTACGTACGAAAGAACGAATGAGCGAACGATGGAAGAAACAAAAGAATGAACGAATGAATGAACGAGCGAACGAACGAGGAAACGAACGTACCTAAGTACGTACGTACGTACGAAAGAACGGACGATTGAACGATGGAAGACACAAAAGAATGAACGAGCGAACGAACGAGGAAACGAACGTACCTAAGTACGTACGTACGTACGAAAGAACGGACGATTGAACGAACGGAATGAAGGAACGAGCGAACGTACGAACGAACTAACGAGTGAACTTACGTACGAACGAACGAAAG
>NC_069002.1:4333604-4334961 GCF_001194135.2 Octopus bimaculoides | reverse complement strand
TATGTACGTACGTACGGACAAACGAATAAACGAACGAAAGCAACTACATAAGTCCAAACGTACGAACGAAGGAACGTACGAGCGAATGAAAGTACGTACCTATGTACGAACGAACTGTAGTACGTACGAACAAACGAACGAACGGAATGAAGGAACGAGCGAACGTACGTATTAACGAACGTAGGAACGTACGTTTTACGAACGAACATACGTACGTACGACCAACCGACCGAACGAACGAAGGTATGTACGAACGAAAGAAAGAACCTACGGACGTACGTACGATTGAAAGATCCCACGAACGAACAAAAGAACGAACGAACGAAAGAAAAAAGGAAGAACGTACGTACGTACTTACGAACGAACTAACAAACGAACGTACGTACATACGTACGTATGTAAAAATGAACGAAGGATCGAACGAACGTACGCAGGTAGATAAGTACGTACGTACAAACGAACGAACGTATATACGTACGTACGTATGTATGTACGAACGAATGAACGAACGAGCGTACGTAAATACGTAGGTACGAACGACCGAACGAACGGACGTAAATTCATACGTACGTACGAACGAAAGAACGTACGTACGTAGGAATGAACGAACGAACGAACGAACGCAAGAACGAACGTAGGAACGTACGCTTTAAGAACGAAATAACGAACGTACATACATACGTACGTACGAACGAACGTACTTTCGTATGTACGAACAAAAGAACGAACGTACGAATGAACGAACGGATGAAAGAACGAACGAAGGAAACAACGAGCATACGTACTTACTAACGAACGAACGAACGAACGAACTTACGAACGTACGTAAGTACGTACGAACGAACGGACTTACAAAGGAAGGAACGAATGAACGAACTAACTAAAAAATGAACCAACGAAAGAACTAACGTACGTACGTACGAACGACCGACCGATCGAACCAACGAACAAACTTACGTACGTACAAATGAGCGAACGAACGTACGTATTTACGTACGAATTAACGACAGAACTAACGAACGAATGAAAGATTGAAAGAACGAAAGAACGAACGTACGTAGGTACGAATAAAACGAACGAACGAACAAACGAACGAGTGAACTTACGTACGAACGAACGAAAGAACGTACCTACGTTATTACGTATGTACGAACGAACGTAGGAACGTACGTTTTACGAACGAACATACGTACGTACGACCAACCGACCGAACGAAAGAACGAACCTACGGACGGACGTACGATTGAAAGATCCCACGAACGAACAAAAGAACGAACGAACGAAAGGAAAAAGGAAGAACGTACGTACGTACTTACGAACGAACGTACATACGCACGTATGTAAGAATGAACGAAGG
>NC_069002.1:4325146-4329419 GCF_001194135.2 Octopus bimaculoides | reverse complement strand
GAACGAATGAAAGATTGAAAGAACGAAAGAACGAACGTACGTAGGTACGAATAAAACGAACGAACGAACAAACGAACGAGTGAACTTACGTACGAACGAACGAAAGAACGTACCTACGTTATTACGTATGTACGAACGAACGTAGGAACGTACGTTTTACGAACGAACATACGTACGTACGACCAACCGACCGAACGAACGAAGGTATGTACGAACGAAAGAAAGAACCTACGGACGTACGTACGATTGAAAGATCCCACGAACGTACGTACGTACTTACGAACGAACGAACGTACATACGTACGTATGTAAGAATGAACGAAGGATCGAACGAATGAACGTACGCAGGTAGATAAGTACGTACGTACAAACGAACGAACGTATATACGTACGTACGTATGTATGTACGAACGAATGAACGAACGAACGTACGTAAATACGTAGGTACGAACGGACGTACTTTCGTACGTACGTACGAATGAACGAACGAACGCAAGAACGAACGTAGGAACGTACGCTTTAAGAACGAAATAACGAACGTACATACATACGTACGTACGAACGAACGTACGAATGAACGAACGATGCAACGAACGGATGAAAGAACGAACGAAGGAAACAACGAGCATACGTACTTACTAACGAACGAACGTACGTAAGTACGTACGAACGAACGTACTTACTTACGTAGGTACGAATGAACGAACTAACTAAAGAATGAACCAACGAAAGAACTAACGTACGTACGTACGAACGACCGATCGAACCAACGAACAAACGTACGTACGTACAAATGAGCGAACGAACGTATGTATTTACGTACGAATTAACGACAGAACTAACTAACGAATGAAAGATTGAAAGAACGAAAGAACGAACGTACGTAGGTACGAATAAAACGAACGAACGAACTTACGTATGAACGATCGAATTAACGAACGAACGAGCGTAAGTATGTACGAACGTACAACGACCGAACGTACGAACGAAACAACGAACGAAGGAACGGACGAACGTACGACAGAACGACCGACACGATCAAAGGAACGAGCGAAAGAACGAACCTACGAACGAACGATCGTACGTACGTAAGAACGATCGAATTAATGAACGTACGAAATAACGAACGAACGAACGTACGTACGTAGTTACGAAAGAATGAGCGAACGAACGTACGTACAGATGTACGTTCGTAAGTAAGTACGTGCGTATGTACGAACTAGTGAACAAACGAACGAAACAACGAACAAACGAACGTCCGTTTGTACGCACGTTCATACGTACGAATAAACGAATGAACAAACGAACGAGCGTAAGTATTTACGAACGTACAACGACCGAACGTACGAACGAAGGAACGGAAGAACGTACGACCGACACGATCAAAGGAACGATCGAATTATCGAACGAACGTACGTACGTAGTTACGAAAGTATGAGCGAACGAACGTACGTACGGATGTACGTTCGTAATTAAGTACGTGCGTAAGTACGAACTAGCGAACAAACGAACGTACGTCCATACGTACGAATGAACGAACGAACGTAAGTACGTACGAGCGAAACAACGAACGAACGTACGTATGTACTAACGATCGTACGTACGTACTTACATACGAACGAACGAGCGAAGGAACTAGCGAACGAACGTATATACGTAGATAAGTGTGTACGAAAGAACGATCGAACGAACGAATGTACGTACGTACGTAAATACGTACCTAAGTACGTACGTACGAATGAAGAAACGATCGTACATACGTACGAACGAACGAACGAGTGAACCAAAGAATGAAACAACGAAAGAACTAACGAACGTACGTACGAAAGACCGAGCGAACCAACGAACGAACGTACGTACGTACAAGAGAATGAACGAACGAACGTACGTACTTACGTACAAATGAACGAAAGAACTAACGAACGAATGAAAGAACGAAAGAACGAACGTACGTAGGTAAGAAAAAACGAACGAACGGTCAACGAACGAACTTACGTAAATATGTATGAACGAACGAACGAACGTACGAGATAGCGAACGAACGAACGTACGAGATAGCGAACAAACGAACGTACGGATGTACGTTCGTAAGTACATACGTAGAAAAGAAAGATCGAACGAACGTACATACGTACAAAAGAAAGAACGAATGAGCGTAAGTATGTACGTAGGTACGAATGAAAGAACGAACGAGCGAACGAACGAGGAAACGAACGTACCTAAGTACGTACGTACGAAAGAACGAGCGAACGAACGTATGTACGTACGTACGTAAGGACAAACGAATAAACGAACGAAAGCAACTACATACGTCCATACGTACGAACGAACTGTAGTACATACGTACGTATGTACGAACGAACGAATGAAAGTGCGGACGTACGCAGGTACATAAGTACGTACAAATGAATGAATGAACGAACGAACGTACGTAAAGAAGTACGTACAAACGAACGAACGAACTTACAAACGAGCGTACATACATACGTACGTATGTACGAACGAACGAACTTACAAACGAGCGTACGTACATACGTACGTATGTACGAACGAACGTACGTGGGTGCGTGCGTACTAACGAACGAACTTACAAAGGAACAAACGTACATACGTACGTGCGTACGAAAGAACGAACGAACTAACTAAATAATGAACCAGCGAAAGAATTAACGAACTAGCGTACGTACGTACGAACGACCGAGCGAACAAATGAACGAACGTACGTACCTACGTACAAATGAACGAACGAACTAACAAACTAATGAAAGATCGAAAGAACGAACGTACATAGGTACGAAAAAAACGAACAAACGAAGGAACGAACTTACGTACGTAGATACGTATGAACGATCGAATTAACGAAGGAACGAACGTACGAAATAAAGAACGAACGTACGTACGTAGGCACGAAAAAATGAGCGCTCGAACGAACGTACGCAAGAACGAACGAACGTACGTAAGTACGTTCGAACGAACGAACAAACTTACAAAGGAACGAACGTACATACGTCCGTACGAACGAACGAACTAACTAAAGATTAAACTAACTAATGAACTAACGTACGTTCGTATGAACGACTGAGCGGACCAACGAACGAATGTACGTACGTACGTATAAATGAACGAACGTACTTACGTACGAATGAACGTACGAACTAACGAACGAATGAAAGATCAAAAGAACGAAAGAACGAACGTACGTTGGTATGAAAAAAACCGAACGAACAACGAACGAACTTACGTACGTAAATACGTATGAACGATCGAATTAACGAACGAACGAATGTACGAAATAACGAACAAGCGTACGTACGTAGTTACGAAAGAATGAGCGAACGAACGTTTGTACGTACGTATGTACTATAGTTCGTTCGTACATACGGACGTACATTTATTTGCTAGTTCGTTCCTTCGTTCTACGTACGCACGTATGTAGATGCTTTCGTTCGTTTATTTGTTTGTCCGAATGAACTTACGTACGTACGTACGAACGAACGAAAGAACGTACCTACGTTATTACGTTCGAACGAAAGAACGAATGATCGTACATACGTACGTACTTACGAACGAACGGGCGAAGGAAGTAGCGAACGAACGTACGTACGTAGATAAGTGCGTACGAAAGAACGATCGAACGAATGTACGTACGTACGTACGTAAATATGTACCTAAGTACGTACGTACGAATGAACAAACGAACGTAAATACGTACATACGAAAGAACGAACAAACGAACGTCCGTTTGTACGTACGTTCATACGTACGAACGAACGAACGTACGTACGTACAAATGAACGAATAAACGAACGTACGTACTTACGTACGAATGAACGAACTAACGAACGAATGAAACAACGAACGAACGAAAGTACGTAGGTAAGAAAAAACGAACGAACAACGAACGAACTTACGTACGTAAATACGTATGAACGAACGTACGTACGTAGGCACGAAAGAACGAGCGAACAAACGTACGAACGAACGTGCGTAAGAACGAACGAACGTACGAACGAACCAATGAACGAACGATCGATGAAACAAAAGAAAGAACGAATGAAGGAATGAACGAACGTAAGTATGTACGTAGGTACGAATGAAAGAACGAATGAACGAACTAACGAACGAACGAGGAAACGAAGGTACCTAAGTACGTACGTACGAAATAACAAACAATTGAACGAACGTATGTACGTACGTACGTAATGACGAACAAATAAACGTACGAAAGCATCTACATACGTCCGTACGTACGAACGAGCGAATGAACGTACGC
>NC_069002.1:4319780-4324768 GCF_001194135.2 Octopus bimaculoides | reverse complement strand
TACGAACGAACCAATGAACGAACGATCGATGAACCAAAAGAAAGAACGAATGAAGGAATGAACGAACGTAAGTATGTACGTAGGTACGAATGAAAGAACGAATGAACGAACTAACGAACGAACGAGGAAACGAAGGTACCTAAGTACGTACGTACGAAATAACAAACAATTGAACGAACGTATGTACGTACGTACGTAATGACGAACAAATAAACGTACGAAAGCATCTACATACGTCCGTACGTACGAACGAGCGAATGAACGTACGCACGCATGTACGAACAAACTATAGTACGTACAAACGAACAAACGAACGAAATGAAGGAACGAGCGAACGTACGAACGAACGAACGTAGGAACGTACGTACATACGAACGAACTAACGAAGGAACGTACGTATATATGAACGAACGAACGAACGTACGTGCGTACGCAGGTACGTAAGTACGTACGTACAAATGAACGAACGTATATACGTACGTATGTATGTACAAACGAATGAACGAACGAAAGAACGAAATTACGTAAATACGTACGTACGAACGAACGGACGTACTTTCGTACGTACGAACGAAAGAACGTACGTACGTACGAATGAACGAACGAACGCAAGAACGAACGTAGGAACGTACATACGTACGTACGTACGAACGACCAAACGAACGTACTTTCGTATGTACGAACGAAAGAACGAACGTACATACGTACGAATGAACGAACGGACGAAAGAACGAACGAAGGAAACAACGAACGTACGTACTTATGAACATACGTACTTACTAACGAACGAACAAACGAACGAACTTACAAAGGAACGAAAGTACCTACTTACGTGGGTACGTACGTACGAACGAACGAACGAATGAACGAACTAACTAAAGAATGAACCAACCAACGAACTAACGTACGTACGTACGAACGACCGATCGAACCAACGAACAAACGTACGTACGTACGTACAAATGAACGAACGAACGTACGTATTTACGTACGAATGAACGACCGAACTAACGAACGACTGAAAGAACGAAAGAACGAACGTACGCAGGTACGAAAAAAACGAACGAACGAACGAACAACGAACGAACTTACGTACGTAAATACGTATGAACGATCGAATTAACGAACGAACGAACGAACGTAGGTACGAAAGAATGAGCGAACGAACGTACGTACGTACGAACGAGCGAACGAAGGAACGAAACAACGAACAAACGAACGTCCGTTTGTACGCACGTTCATACGTACGAATGAACGAACGAGCGAGCGTAAGTATGTACGAACGAAACAACGAACGAAGGAACGAAACAACGAACGAAGGAACGGACGACCGAACGACCGACACGATCAAAGGAACGAGCGAAAGAACGTACGTACGAACGAACGATCGTACGTACGTACAAAGGAACGAACTAGCGAACAAACGTACGTACGTATGGGTTGGACAGTTTGACCAGAGTCAGAGAGCTTCATCAGGTTCCAGCCAGATTTTGCTTGGCTTCTACCTCTGGGTGCCCTTCCTAATGCCAACCACTCTGAGAGTGTGTGCTGGGTGCCTTTAAATGTGTCACCAGCATGATTGTTTTTTTTTTATGTGGCCCTCATTAACCCCTTGGTGTTATCAATGGCAAGGTCATCCTTAGAGAAGCTTGCAATCTCCTGAGTCTCGGTGGTCGCCAGTTGCAGCTACAAGTGTTGTGTGGTTTTCCATTTCCTGTGCCAGACCGGAGTCTACTGCATTGATGTTGTTGATATGCCTGAAAGAGAAAGCATGGCACTTACAAGATCATGGTCAGGCCAATGAAAAAAAAGTGGTGGTGGTGGAGATGGAGGAGGAGGAGGAGGTAGTGGTGGCAGTGGTAGCATAAGTGTTTATGGAAGTGTTAGTGGTGGTGTTTCTCATATAAGCATTTGGGACATTGTCATTTGTTGTGGCAGTGTGGTGGTGGTGGGGAGACGCGGTGGTAATGGTGGTGAGATGATGTGGTTGTGTAGGTTGTGTGAGTGGTTATAGCAGTGCTACTAGTGGGGACACTATTTCTGTGGTGGTGGTGGTGGCGATGGTACAGATTATAAAGAAACCAGACAGACAGGCAGGCAAGCAGACAGAGTTAGTGGTGGTGGGGGTGTAGAGTATGGTAAAAGGGTGGAAAGTTGGCTTGAGGGTGTTGAATATACAGTTTCCTGTAAGCAGAATGATTTAAAACATCACCACCACCACCACCAATAATAAAACTATGCCACACATGTTAACATAAAGCTAGCCAAATTCTAGTTTCCCCACCTACCCTCTATCTTCTCTCTCTTTCTCTCTCTGTCTCCCCTCTTTTTCCCCCTCCCCCAGGGGAGACTCTCCTATTCCACATTCAGCTCTGAGAGACTTGGTATCTGTTTTCAAATTTACTGTTCCTATCAAATGTTGCTGCTGTTTAGCCCCAGGTCAACTGCAAGCCACCAGCAGACCTGTGATCACAAGCATTCCAACTATGACAAAGCTCATCCAGGACTACATTTTCCGATATGTCTTTCTTTCTCTCTTTTTTTTCTTTTTTTTTGTTGAGATCGCAGACTAAATTGAGAGAAATTTTGGCTGCTATTTCTAGCAGCAGGTTATACATTCATGTAATGGTTCTCCTCCTGACTCGTATATATCTATTTCTTCATTGCCCACAAACATAGAGGGGACAAACAAGGACAAAGGGATTAAGCCAATTACACTGACCCCAGTGCACAACTGGTACTTATTTAAATTTAATCAAGCCCAAAGGGATGAAAGGAAAAGTCAACCTAGGCAGAATTTGAACTCAGAACACAACGGCAGACGGAATACTGCTATGAGGCAAACTGGCTGATGCCAGTGGCACCTTTTGAGCATTGGGTCTCACGGTGGAAAACTGGCTGATGCCGGTGGCACGTGAAAAGCACCCTTTGAGTGTTGGGCCTCATGAAAGCAATGATGAATGACCAAGACCTTTGGCATTATGCCATGTTTGAGTAATTGTAGAGCAACGTGAAATAAAGTGTTTTGTTCAAGAACACAATGCACTGCTCAGATCAAGAATTGAAACCACAATCTTGTAATCAGGAGGGCAACACGCTAACCACCGTTGGACAGAATGTCTTGTGATATCTTACATTTCCTTACATTCAAAGTTCAACATTTTTCGAGTGGGGAGGGCAGTCAAGGACTGGATTCAGTGCAATGAACTGTAATAACCCCGATCACTTCTAACAAAACATGTCTGGCCTTGAAACAATGGCTGTTGTTGTTGTTGCCATTGATGCTACAGCCAGGTTTTTTTTTTCTTCTTGTAAATGTTACAACGATAAACAACCAAAGGAACATTCTTGAAGCTAAACAAAAATTCTTTGAATCTGAAATTCTTTCCTGCCAACTTAGAGAAATGGTTCATTTCCGGGAGGATTTTCACAGAAACAACAACATCTTTCCTTCTTTCTTTCCTCCTTTCTTTCATTCCTTCCTTTCCTTTCTGTTTTCCCTCCTTTTTTCTTTTTTCTTTTTCTTCTTTTTCCTCATATCCTCTCTTATTCATCCCTCTATCAGCCTCTCTTTCTCTCATTCATTCATTTCATTTCATTCCTTCTTGTTTTGCCATCTTTGTCCACAAAGAGGGGAGGCCGGTATGCATGGGTGACTGCAGGTCTTCAATAAAACAACCTTGCATGGACTTGTGCCTTGGAGAGGAACTTTCTAGATGCAATCCCATGGTCATTCATGACCAAAGGGGGTCTTTACCCTTCACCCATCACTTCTAGTCCTAGAACCCATAAAGCTGGCTGCCTGATTTCCAGGGCCTGTAACTGACCGAAATGACATCATTTTCCTTGGACCGGACGCCAGTCCATCGCAGTGGACTGGAGCAACAGGAAATGAAATGTTTTTGCTGAAAAACACATTGCACAACCAAGCCTGGGAATGGAAACCATGCACCTTCTCATTATTTTAGTAGCAGTGGATAATGATGGTGGTGGAGGTGATGGTGATGGTCATTCTGGTGTTGGAGATGGTAGCAGTAAGAGTGGTGGCATTGGTGGAGCAGCAGCAGCAGCAATAGTAGTAGTAGTAGCAGTGGTGGTGGTGGTGATAGTAGTAGTAATGATGGCAGTGGTGGTGACAGTAGTGGTTGCAGTGGGGGGGTACTAACAGTGGTGGTGGTGGTGGTACTAGCAGTGGTGGTAGTGGTGGTGTAATAGTAATATTAGTAGAATGTCCCCCTTCCCCCCATATGTTCTGATAGTTAACTAAATTCACTTGACACAAAACCAAACACCAAGTTTGTCAGATTCCAATTATTATTTTGTCAAATTCTTACAGCTTTAATCCCCTTTGAGTGTATATATAAACACACATTACAAGTATGTATGTGTATGCATATATGCGTGTGTGTGGTTGTGTGTATGTGTGTTAGTGTACAATATAAGTGTGTTGTATATATGTATGCTTGTGTGTATGTGTGTCTGTGAGCGTACATTTGCACACATACATGTCCTGGGCCAATCCTTCACGTGTGTATATGTTTTATATGCGTGTACGTGAGTTGCATAGAATATGTGTATGCACGTTTACATTCATACATACATACATGTAATATACACACACACGTATGTATGGGTATATATGTTACGCGAGTTGCATATACTCTCATATAATTTGTATACAGATATAAATTGGTTTAATCCTTCTCATGGGTGTATATATGTGTGTTTGTGTATATAATGTAAGTGTCAATGTGGATATCTATGCACTGAAGTTGTTTCAATGTCTTTATATTTGCATACATGCACAAATTTGGTTAATCTGTGTTGTGGCTGGTGTGTTTATGTATATATCATGTATATGTGTATGTGTGCTTGTATATATACACACACATATATATATGCAGATACATATATATATATATATATATATATGTGTGTGTATAAGTGTGAGTGTGTGTGTATATATATATATATATATATATATATAT
>NC_069002.1:4317585-4319334 GCF_001194135.2 Octopus bimaculoides | reverse complement strand
CCCCCCCCCCCAGCTACACTAATGCACCACCAAACCTATATATAAATGTACAGATAGAAACACCATACACATAGTTATATAGATACATACACCACAAACACACATACAGTCGTGGCCAAAAGTCGAACATTTTTTGGAAAATCGAAATTGTTATATCCACCATATTACAGTAAACAGTAACAATATGAAGCAAATTAAATATAACTTTGGCTATTTAATATAGAAATTCCAATTTTCTTACTTATGTCACAAACTTTTGGCCATGAGAGAGAGATACATATATATATATATACACACCATACATGCACATGTGTGCATGAGTCAAACCCATTATAGTATTAAAATGCAGCCCCCTAAAATTGTAACCTAAAACTGATGACAATGATGATGATGATGATGATGAAGAGAACAAAGACAGGAAGCAGGAGAAGGTCGATGAAATATAAAAATATATTAAAGTGTAAAATAACAAAAAAAAACAAGTTTTGAAACATTTTCTGTGCAATTTATAAAAACTCTAAAACTAAATATATATATATATATATATATATATTTATATTTATATGTGTATATATATGTATGTATATATACAACAGATAGATAATGTCAGAGTTGCGATCATAAACAGCTGGCACAGAAAAGGAGACAATAAAATTATACACAAAACAAGAAAGAATAAAAGAATGTGTCGAGAAGACTGATGTGATTTTTGCCCCAGTGAAGAAGTAGTTTGTTGTGTGCAATGAAGCTTGGATCCTCCTCACACCTACACAAAGTTACAATGTCGGTCACCATTCTTTCAAGAAACCCTTCCTCAACATTCCCACATTAAAACAGTGTTCGCAGCAACAACAACAACAACAACAAAACAAAGAAAGAATAAAGAAAAAATATCCTTATTATTGACTTGTGTAAAATTATAAACACATGTGGTAAAGTTTGGTGGTACAGTGGTTATGGTGGTTGGTGTTGGACATGGTGGATAGGTGATGCTTCATGTGTGTGTGTTTGTGTATACATATACACATATTTATGTTCATGTATATATATGAGTGTGTGGGCGTATATATGTGTGTGTATGTGTGTAGGTATATACATATAGATATAATTTATACACTGCTGTGGGGAAAGAAGTTTGCTTCCCAATCACATGGTTCTGAGTTTAGCCCTGCTATATGGCACCTTGGGCAAATAAATGTCTCTATTCCCAATCTTCCACAAAAGCATCTCTGGTTATGGGGAGATATCTTACTTAGAAACACGTCATGGTTCCATCTAACCCATGCTGGCATCAAAAAGTGAACATTAAAACGTTGACAATTTGAACTCAGATCATAATAAAGCGAGAAGAAATACTGCTTTACATTTTGCCCAGACACTAACAATTCTGCCAGCTCACCATTTTTGATAATGTGATATAATATTGTGTGTGTGATATAATATTGTGAGTGTATGTGTGTGTGTGTGTGTGATATAATATTGTGAGTGTATGTGTGTGTGTGTGTGTGTTGTATTGATTGAGCTGTGTTTATGTGTTATTGTTCTGAGAGTTGATCTATTATTAACTAAGAAATTGTCAACTATATCTCTTTCTGTCATCAAGACGAGATTAATTAATTGATAAGGAAAAGTAATTAAATAGGTGACATTATATCTAATTAGCCTCCTTAGTCATTAATTTATGTAAGGGCGACAAGTACACACAACAAGCTCTGAGTGTGTTTGTGTTTGTGTTGTATATACTCTTTT
>NC_069002.1:4312585-4315085 GCF_001194135.2 Octopus bimaculoides | reverse complement strand
ATATGTGCAACGTGTGTGTGTATGTATGCATGCATATGCATCTGGTTTGTAGTCGTAGCATATAATATGCATGCACATGATTGCAAGTATTTATGCATTTAAATGCAGGGTTATATCCATATATATTATATATACATATATATATATGCATATAGATACACATACACACACACACATGCATATATATTCATGTGTCTGTATGTGTGTGTTGTGTGTACATGCAAGTGAATGGACAACCAAAAGAAAACAGCACTTAACACATTTAATATGGATTACACACGTACACACACACACGTACACACATACATATATGCATAAGCAGAGGCATGGCTGTGTGGTAAGAAGCTTGCTTCCAAACTACATGCTTTCAAGTTCAGTCCCACAGCATGGTACCTTGGGCAAATGTCTTTTACTAATGCTTTGTGAGTGGATTTGGTAGATGAAAACTGAAAGAAACCTATCACATCTTCACCATCTCCCCTCCCCCCCTCTCTCTCTCCTCTTCTTTTTCTCTCTCTTTCTTTCTCTTCCTTCTGTGTCTTATCTCTCTCTCTCTCTCTCTCTCTCTCTCCATCTGAGGTAGCCATATTTCTTCTTTACTGCAAGACACTTTCTTGTCCATCAAAACCACTCTCCCCTCAGCTGAGGTGAGGTCTTGCCTTACAAGTGACTTAGTGCCCTCACTGGTGCTGGTGCCACATAAAAAGTGGTTAACATTCAGAACAACATCCAGCCATGGAAACCCTGCCAAAAGAGACAGCAGAGCTCTGACTTGCCACTTCCTGTCAAACCATCCAAACCATGCCAGCATGGAAAGCAAATGGATGATGACGATGACGATGATGTGTGTGTGTGTTTGTATTTCCTGGTCTTGACATTGTTGATAGTTATGAATGAGTGCCATCTTCAAGAAAGTAGTTTTCTTCATTGCCAATCTTCTGTGAAAACATGTCTGGCCATGGCGGCGGGGTGGTAAGGGTGTTACTTCATTTGGTAGCAGGTGAAGGTTAGCAACAGGAAGAGCATCGGGCCTTAGGAAATCTACCTCAACAAATTCCATTTGATCCGTGCGGACATAAAAAAGTGGACATGATGATGATGTGATCATGATGATCTTGGCAATGATGATGATGAGCTTGATGAGGGTGACCTATTTTTCTGTCCCCTCTTGTACTCCTTCTTTTTAATTGTTTCATCTTAAGGTTTTCTTACTCAGGCTAAACTTATCCATTTTCTTCTTCTTCCTCTTCCAGGGTCCACTAAAACAAGAAACACTGAAGAAGGTTGCCACTTATGTAGTGAAAGATGAAAGACTTCCGATACTCCTGGACAGGTTTGTAGCACTTATCTCCCCTTCTATCTCACATTCTGCTCATGTAAATATAAATGCGTATACCCATACTCAAAATAGAGAATGTGCTGTGTGTGTGTGTGTGTATTATATATATGTTTATGAACGTAATGTGTGTATGTTAGTGTGTATGTTAGTGTGGATATGTGGTTTTATGTACATGCATATAAATATTCTCAGACTGTCTACCCCTGTTGTTGACAATGGGGTGCAATATAAAAGTTGAATGTTTACAGTGTTTTATGCGGCAGGGTGGGGGGTTAAATAATTGGTTTAGTTGTAACCAAAGATTTACCAAGACTGGCACCAACTACTAATGCCTTACTTAGAGTCTCTGGCTGGCACTGGCTTTGATGTTGTCACTTTATATTTCTCTCTTTATAATTAGAAAAAGAAAACAAATAATAATAATAATAATTATAATTCTTTCTATTAAAGGCACAAAGCCTGAAATTTTGGCAGGAGGGGGGACTAGTTGATTACATCGACCCCCAATGTTCCACTGGTACTTAGTTTATCGACCCCGAAAGAATGAAAGGTAAAGTTGACCTCAGCAGAATAATAATAATAATAACAATAATAATAATCCTTTCTACTTTAGGCACAAGGCCAGCAATTTCGGGGTAGGTGGTAAGTCGATTTTGAACTCAGAACATAAAGGTATATTTATTCTATGACTGTATTCTTTTTATTGTCTATTTTCAGAATGAGATTCCATGGGACAAAGGTTTTCTTAGCTACAAACAGTGACTACAACTATACTAATGTGAGTATATCAGATATGTATGTATACATATATCATCATCATCATCATCATCATCATCATCATCATCATCGTCATCATCGTCATCATCATCGTCATTATTATCATTCTTTAACGTCTGTATTTCCATGCATGCATGGATAAGACAGTTGATAGGAGCCGGCCAGGTAGAAAAACTACCCTTGGCTACTGTGTCTTCTCAAGCATGACATAATGCGAAAGGTTTCGGACATTACCTCTGAGAAGCCCAACGTTCAAAAAGAACTCGGCCAATTTCCCTCCGTGAGCCACACACACACACACGCATATATATATATATATATATATATATATATATATATATACGACTGGCTTCTTTCAGTTTCCATCTACCAAATTCACTCACA
>NC_069002.1:4310751-4312575 GCF_001194135.2 Octopus bimaculoides | reverse complement strand
TATATATATATATATATATATATATATATACGACTGGCTTCTTTCAGTTTCCATCTACCAAATTCACTCACAAGGCTTTGGTCAACCTGAAGCTATAGTTGGTACATCATTTTTATCCTTTACTTGCCTGAGTCATTGGACTGCAGCCACACATACAAATATATACATGCTGGTGGCACTGCCTTGAAGTCAAACAAACCAACCTCAATACTCTATTTTTTTTTTTACACCCGGTACTTTTTTTTTTATTGATAACATTTTGCTGAACCACTAAGTTACAAGAATATAAACAAACCAACACCAGTTGTCAAGTGGTGGTAGTGGTGGGGACAAATAAAGTTACACACACACAGATAGATAGATAGACAGACAGACAGATATGTATACAATGGGCTTCCTTTAGTTTCCATCTCCCAAACCCCCTCACAAGACTTTGGTCAAAGTGCCACACATATCTTAATTTTTTTCTTCTTTTAAATGTCATTGTTACTAATTTTAAATTACTATTTACTAATTTTAAATTTCTAACTACTAATTTTGGATTACTAATTATTCTGTTAATTTGTTTTCCCTCTTATATTTTCAGAATGTAATGAGTTATTTACTTAACGATGCTGAAGAGGTATGTACACCACAGCTTCTCTTTAAACACCTTCCTTATAATATGGACTTGAGATCTCCCTCAACATCACCTTTAAATCTCTTGATAGGTTGGGGATTTAGTTTCACTTTAGACTAAGTTTTAAATATAGACCTCGACTTAATATCATTTTAGATGATGTCTTTAACCCTTTAGCATTTAAGCTGAGAATATCTGGCCCAAATATTATACTTGTTTTGAGTTCAAACTGGCCAGATTTGGCCTATCACATCTATCATATCTATCCAAAAATATATAAAACCACCTCTCCCCACCTTTCAAATACCCCTCCCCCTATGTAACCAGTAGGGATTTTTTCCTTTCATTTCTTTTTCTTCTTTTCCTGTCTTGCAAGTTACTGGGTAAAGGCACAAGAAAATTTTTTTTAAAAAAGCACCCAAAACACTCTGTAAAGTTGGTATTAGGAAGGGCATCCATCTGTAGAAACCTTGCCAAATCAGACTGGAGTCTGGCATAGCCCTCTGGTTTGGCAGCTCCAGTAAAACCCTCCAACCCATGCCAGCATGAACAACAGACATTAAATGACGATGATGATGAATCTATATTAAATGATGCCAAGGCCAGCATTGGAGCATGACACAGCCCTGTGTTCCTCCAGATTCTGGCAAAGAAAACAGATGTGAATTGATAATGCAGATGATGATGACTACACTGGGGCCAGGGAAGTGCTCTTCTCCAGAGAAACTGTCACTCCACCACTGCTCCAGACCTTTCCATCGGTAACAATTTCAACAAACAAAGGCCAGTTTACAGCTGCAAATATAGCAACCAGGATCCCATTACCAATAAAGAACCGAAATTACAACTTCATAGAACAAAAGCAGCTGCTCAGTTCTGATAAATTTTTGATTCTTTATCAAGAAAAAGTGGGGGTGTTGAACTTGTTATTCCTCCATTCTATATTTCTTCTACTTTTATAAGGTTTTTTTTATTTTCCCCGCTCTTTCAAAACACTTCTTTATTTTTTGTCATTAATTCTGAAGAAGGAGCCGAACTGTGGCAATACTTAGTATTTGGCAGGGTTATATTGCAACCAGATCACATGATGCAGTGTATGGATTGCATAACAATCTCTTATCGTTGAGTGATATATCATTGGGTTACTGAACCATAGCGCAACACTATCAGGAGGACTTTGTGCCTAACCTTTTGTGGCTGTGAAT
>NC_069002.1:4308089-4310570 GCF_001194135.2 Octopus bimaculoides | reverse complement strand
AGGAAGCTAGCTTACCAACAACATGGTTTCGAGTTCAGTCCCACTGCATGGCACCTTGTTGTTGCCCAGTGTTAGGAATTTTTCTTTTCCAACAGTTTAATCTCGTGTGTATATGAAATAATAATAATAATAATAATAATAATAATCTATTGCAGGGGAGGAATTGGACAACCTATTTTGATTACATTGTAGTTGATGCAAAGAAACCTCTCTTCTTCACTGAAGGAACAATTTTACGCCAAGTTGACCTGGTGAGATGACATTGTTTTCTATACTACTTCCCTTCTTTTTCTTTCTTTCTTTCTTTCTTTCTTTCTTTCGGCTAAAAGCAAACTATAGTAAAGAACTGATTGTTTATTTCTTACTTTGTTGTTTAACCCTGAGGCTCTTCTAATACAGCATCTGATAGCCTGATCATGTGATATATACATATAAGTTATATCTTTCTCTCTGTCCCCAGAAAACAGGAGCCCTGAAAATAGGGACCCACACAGGACCAATGCAAAGCGGACATGTTTACTCAGGGGGTAAGTCAATTGTATTTATTTGTTGTTGGTGGTGGTGGTGATGATGATGTTATTAATTGTGGTGGTAGTTTTGGTGTTGGTGGTGAGGGAGATGTTATTGATGGTGGTGGTGGTGGTGGTGTTTGATAATGGGATGTTGTACTCGATGATGATGATGAGGGGATGTATTGTAGTCAGTGGGGTGAGTGATCAGGATGTTACTGGTGGTGGTGGTGACATAGCAGCACTATCATTCATGGTAATGGTGGTATTGTCCAATCCAGTCCTTCCTTACCTTCAACCAATCAAATCCTCTCTTTCGAACTGACATCCAATCAAATCCTCTCTTTCTAACTGTCATCCAAATCAAATTGTCTCTCTCTTTAACTGCCATCCAATGAAATCCTCTCTCTCTAACCATCATCCAATCAAATCCAGTTTCCCTTAATCCACCACTGTCGCCATCTAATCCATTCTAATCCCACATCTCTGTTTGTGCTCCACCGTGCAGGATCCTGCAATGTGTTCACAGATCTGATTGGTGCCATGCACCGAGACGTACTCTATGTTGGTGACCACATCTTTGGAGACATTCTCAAATCGAAGAAAACAAGTGGTTGGAAGACTTTCCTCATAGTTCCGGAAATTACACAAGAACTGAAGGTTTGGACCAACAAGCGCTCCCTCTTCGATAAACTTGATGAATATGATGCCAAGATTGCCGAAGAATACAAGTAAGTTTGTTTGTGAGTTGAGTGTGTGTGTGTGTGTTTATGTATATGTGTCTGTCTGTGTATTTGCTTGTGTGTGCATGCATTTGTATGTGTTGTGTATGTATCTTTTGTGCGTGTGTGCATGGGCTTCTATGTGTATGTGTGTGTGTACGTTTGAGGAGGGTGCACACACAGATAGAGATTTCAGATAGTCTGTATGTTTGTGTAGGTTGTAAATAGGAGATTGTGTGTGTGTATACATAAGTAAATATAAGAGGCTGGTGATCTTTGAATGATGTGTAAATCTACACAGTATACATGAGTGAGTATATCTGATGTATAGGTTTAAGGTGGCTGATATAGTAATGGTGTGTGTGTGTGCGCGTGCGCTTGTATCTGTTAGTGTATGTGTTTGTAGATTGACCAATAACACATCGCTCTCCATTTAGTCCTCTACTGTAATTTCACATTCTAACGACCTTGTTTTCCACACCTTGCTCCTTTCACAGGTACCTCGACAGCAGCAGTCATGTATGCCCTGACATCACAGCATACCAAAGCAAAATCAAGGTCGGTTCACGCTAAACCACAAACCTGTCTCTCTGTCACCTACCTTGCCTTGCTTTCTTCTTCCCTTTCTCTTTATTTTTCTCTCTCGCATACACTACAGAAGCACACACCCTATCACTTAGGATTTCACACATATATACACACACACACACACACACACACATATACTGCATATATACACAATCTTAACACTTCATACACATACATATATGTACATATATACACACACATAAAACATTGTTGATTGTGACTTTGAAGTTTTGGCCAGCTAACCCATTGTCCAGTGATGGCTTATCTGGTCAAAACTTCAAAGTCATTGTCAACAACATTCCTGTTTAAGAATACTAAATTTGTACTTTACAAAAGTATAGAATGACCCATCAGATTAACCCTTTAGCATTTAAACTGGCCATATCTGGCCCAAATATTCCACTTTTTTTAATGCTCAAACTGGCCACATCCTGCTTCTCACACCTACTCAACAATGTCATTCTAAAACTAAAAAATTACATCATCAAAATCTCAAAGCTATCAGATAATTTGTGACTAACTTGAAATAATGTTAATAAATATGCATTACATTTGAGAGAGTAATTCTGAATGTTAAAGGGTTTACGTCAAAAGGATTTTATTACAATTGAACATAAAAACAAACACACACACATGCATATATATATATATATATATATATA
>NC_069002.1:4306140-4307865 GCF_001194135.2 Octopus bimaculoides | reverse complement strand
ATATATATATATATATATATATATATATAAAGAAGCATATGTATGTATATGTTTGTGTGTCTGTATTTGTGCCCCCCACCATTGCTTGACAACCAATGTTAGTGTGTTTATGTCCCCACAACTTAGCAGTTCGGCAAAAGAGACTGATAGAATAAGTCCTGGGTTCGATTTATTCGACTAAAGGCTGTGCTCCAGCATGGCTGCAGTCAAATGACTGAAACAAGTCAAAGAATAAAAGAATAATATTGTTTTCTTCTTTTCCAGTCTGTAACACATGAAATGGACATGGAATACGGAGTATTGGGAAGTTTATTTAGAAGTGGTGAGTACAACTGTTTCTACAACACCCTATGGTGTGTGTGTGTGTGTTTATTTTCAACCCCCAGTTCGCCACCTGTAACTTAGCAGTTTGGCAAAAAAGACTGATAGAGTAAATACCTGACTTAAAAAATAAGGCTTTCTGTGATGCATCTGCATTGCTGTTTTATATATATATATGTATATATTTTCACCTCAGGTTCTCGACAGACCTTCTTTGGGGCCCAAGTTATGCGGTACGCCGACCTTTATGCTGCCTCAATTCTCAACTTGCTCTATTACCCATTCAGCTATGTATTTAGAGCACCACCAATGTTGGTAAGTTACAGATTCTTCTTAACAACTTTCGCTTCTTATTTAAAATTTCTTTTTTCCTTTAACGTTTATAATTTCTGAGAAGACCACTGCAACACAATAACACCAGTGTCCACTAATACTGTCTAATAGCACCACTTACAGCATTTGGTCTACTGCCATTGATAGCAGTGGTATCCACTGACTTCTCCCCTAATTGCATCACATCTACTGCTACACACAACAGCAGTGTCCTCCAGTTAGCAGAATCGTTAGCACGGCAGGCAAAATGCTTAGAGAAATTTTGTCTGTCTTTACGTTATGAGTTCAAATTCTGCCAAGGCCAACTTTGCCTTTTATCCTCTTGGGGTTGATAAAAACACTGGGGTCATGTAATTGACTTATCCCCTCTCCGAAATAGCTAGCCTTGTGCCAAAAAATTTGAAATCAATTAATATAATACTTCAACTGAAGTTTATTCATTTTCTGTCTCATTTTTCTCTCCATCCAGATGGCTCATGAATCAACTGTGTCGCACGAGAAACAAGTGGTCGGCAGTGATCTGATGGCCAGCCGTTCCCGCTCTTTCAGCGAGAACTTATCAGGCATTTCCACCGATGCCGCCATTCCCAAGAGGAAAACATTGCAGCGTGCAGACAGCCTGGTACCACACCTTTATGCCGACACCCCGAAGGAAATCACTCAAATCCTTGAATTCGATGAAGAAGAGGAGAAAAGCAGAGACATCAAAGAAGAAGACGAAGAAAACTATGCTGACCAATAATCAACATCGAATGTTACTAATTAGCAATTAAGTGGAAGATATAACCACTTGCTTCCTTTCTTTCGATTTTTTTCTTTTCTTATATATACTTTATACTTCTATATTCTCTGTACTTCTATATACCCTCTATAATTGTGTATATTTTGTACAACTGTTTAATCTATACTCTTATATACCCAATACAACTGAATAATCCCTCGGGTTTGAAAATATTATATACATCGTCTGCTTCTAAGCAGTTAACGGTATGGTACTCCCAAAATAGTCTTATATACAAAAATATATGTCTGTGTGTGTGTGTGTGTGTGTGTATGTATGTATGTATGTAT
>NC_069002.1:4304261-4305733 GCF_001194135.2 Octopus bimaculoides | reverse complement strand
GTGTGTGTGTGTGTGTGTGTGTGTATGTGTGTGAGAGATCCAAATAATAGGACAAAGAAATGCTTTAACACATCTTTAATCATTCATTACAATTGCTTCTGTACCAAATCTGCTTTCAACGCCAGTTTATGTAAATTTTCACTTTGAAGCTATAAGCTGTGTAAGCTGATGTTGCAAGCAGAGTTGGCACAGAAACAATTGTAACGCATCATTAAAGATGTGTTAAAGGATTTCTTTAATCTTTTTATTTGGATTATTATAGCTTACTCTTCACTACACCAACAAAACAGTTTCACCATCGTGAAACTAGGATGTTCTACACTTGAAGAATTTCGGTATCAGTCTGGAATCTGACAGTGTTGGTAGCTCAGTACTCAGGGTGAGTGCTTCCCTGGAAATACCCTACCAGGACCTAAGATATATATATATATGTGCATGTGTGTATGTATGTAATAGAGTTATATATACATAGTCTATGGCTATTGTCAAGGCTTTGTTTAAATTTGTACAACTTTAGATCTATATATAGCTAAATTAATCTGTGAGAAGGATAAGTAAAGGAATTTAATTTAATTGCTGGCCTTGTGCAAAAATATGAAACCAATATATAAAGAACTATATCAATGCCCGAATATAGTTTTCAAACAAATGTCTTATCTGTCATTCCAGGATGTGTATCCATGTGTTTTGTTGAGCCTTCTACAATGGCTTTGGATATCACGGACTACACTATACAATGTATCCTTTAATATAAGACAGTTGTGTTTGATTGGAAAGATATTTAGCTGCTATTTCTAGCAGATCAAATGACTGAGTTGAAGCTACTTCAGTCACCTGCATATATATATATATATATATATATATATATATATATATATATATATATACATACATACACACATATGTGTGTGTGTATATATATATATATTGTATATGTGTATGTATATACATGTATGTTATATGTATATATAAGGAATTAAAATGACAAGTAAATTATGTTATGAAGTTCATTAGCTCACAGCTGTTTCTTCTATAAGATGTAATACAGTCAGAGTTGAACGCTCGTGTATTTCCCTTATAGCATCGTCAAAGCTGAGTGGTAAGAAATTCTGAAAAGAATATGTCAAAAGTTCGTATTCAAGGGAAGTAACTGTCAATGATTTTTTTTTTATTGCGAGTGTTTCCCTTGAATAATGGTTTGTTAGTTGTCTCCCTTGGCTTGAAAACAAAAAAAAAAACAAAAAAAACAGAAAATCATATCTCTATATTTTAAACAACTTGATTTTGACCCCCACTTACCCCGATGAAAATCTGCAGCGGCAGAAGAACCCGACATTTCACAGATCTCTCCCTTTCCTCATGAAAAAATGGTTTTATATTATTTTATGAATTCCTAATTTGAAGGGAATATATCCGTTATTGTTGACTGAAAATTGGTTTTATTGGTTTCATACAGGAAAGCTTCATAAATT
>NC_069002.1:4297321-4304074 GCF_001194135.2 Octopus bimaculoides | reverse complement strand
ATCCCTGCTGCAAGACGAATGTTTTGTCGAAATTTCTAAGTTTAATTTTAAGCCACTCAATTGTAAAATATAACAGAGTGGACCTTATTTTCGTTATATATCCCTCTGGGATCAACTTTACTTTCCATCCTTTCTGGGATTGATAAAATTAGGTACCGATCAATTACTGGGGTAAACTATATTGACTCCCCAGCCCCTCTCAAAATTGTTAGCCTTGTGCCCAAATCAGAAAAGCCATTATTATTATTATTATTATTATTATTATTATTATTATTAAAGGTGGTGAGCTGGCAAAAATCATTAGTGCTCAGAACAAAAGGTTTAATGGTATTTTGTCTGCCACTACGTTATGAGTTCAAATTCTACCAAGGTCGACTTTGCTTTTCATCCTTTTGGGGTCAATAAATTAATTACCAGTTGAGTACTGGGGGTCGATGTAACCGACTTACCACCTCCCCACAAATTTCAGGCCTTGTGCCTTTAAGTAGAAAGGATCATTATTATTATTATTATTATTATTATTATTGAAGGTAACAAGCTGGCAGAACCGCTAGCATGCTGGACAAAATGCTTAACAGTATTTTACCCATCACTATGTTCTGAGGTCGACTTTGCCTTTCATCCTTTCCGGGTGGATAAAATAAGTACCAGTGTAACTGACACACCCCCTCCTCCAAAATGGCTGCCCTTGTGCCAAAGTTTGAAATTATTATTATTATTATTAGGTGGCGTGCTGGCAGAATCATTAGCACACTGGGCAAAATGCTTAGCAGTATTTTGTCTGCCACTATGTTCTGAGTTTGTCAAGGTTGACTTTGCCTTTCATCCTTTCAGGGTTGATTAAATAAGTACCAGTTACACAATGTAATCGACTTAATCCCCTCCCCCAAATTTGAGGCCTTGTGCTTCCAGTAGAAAGAGGTATTATTATCATTATTATTATTATCAAAATTTTGAACAAAAATGCCTTGTTGTATTTGTTCTGGCTTTTTCAGTCTAAGTTGGAATCTGGCCAAGATCTACTTTGATGGTATTGGATTGGCACCAGGGATCTGAGCTTTCTAAAACTTGACGGAAGAGGGAATCATTAATGGTGGAAGCAGATGAGTAAATTTGTAGCTATCGACATGTTTGATAAAATACTGCATTGAGTGCGGAATGAAAGGTGTTGTGGAGATATTTGAGAGACGAAATGATTAAAACAGAACATGAGGAATGAGAGAGAGACTACTGCTGGCTTCCATCTGTGAATCGTAGGTGCCAAGATGCTTTAAACAGGCATGAGTGGAACCAAAGAAGTGTTTGACTAAGAATATTACAGAATATGAATGCAGTTTGGCCAAAGAGGTTAGATCAGAAATTTAAGCACAATGAGTGGAAGTCAGTGAAGTTAGAAAGTCTCTGAGTGGAATGTATTGATTGTTTTAAAACCTGAATGTAGGTGAGCCAAGAAATTATTCATGTGAGATCAGATGTTAAGAAGCACATGTGGGAGAAAGCGAAGGAGTTTTTGAATGAGATGGCAACATAACCCTGTGGAAAAATTTTAAACCTAGAAATATGGGGACACAGAATGAAGCGGGTAATGTTTTGAATTATGCCAATGTGCTGAGAACAAGTGTTTGACTGATCATAAACTTAGAGAGGTATTTGCAAGCAGAATAAAAAGGCCAGATTCGGTAGTATAGGTCTGTAAATTTACATTTTTGTTGGTCAATTGATGGTGATTTAAATAAATGTGAATTTTAAAAACAAATATTTGAAAATTTAACATCCTTTGCAATTAGCAGAAACTGTAGAATACCAAGCTAAAAGCCTTACTTCTATGTAGTTTTAGTAAATGCCTTATATATATATATATACATGTAGCTTTATGAAATCTTTTTTAGTATGTAGTTTCAGTAAAAGCCTTACAGAATTCAGTGTTCTCTGCTCAATTCTCACCAAGGTCAACTTTATCTTTCATTCTATTGGGGTTAAATGAAAAAAAATTTAAGTACCAGCCAAGAACTGGTAACCTTTAAATTGGTTATTCCTTTCCCTTGTAAATTTGTGGTCTTGTAGCCAATACTGAGATACAAGGTCAGAGGTTTGATGGAATTGAAAGAGAAAGAGACAGACAGATAAAATGCCTTGTGCTATTTTGTTATGTCTGTTCTCTTCGCATATAAGCTGATATCCTGTTGAGGTCACCTTTACATATCCCCTTTCCAGGGTTGATAAAATCAACATGCTAATTGCCACATATACCATTGGTGGTTCATTGCAAAGTTCACACAACCTCCATCGCCAAATGCACCACTGGGGGTACATTTTGATAATTTGACAAAGTATTTTATTCTATATCTTTGACATGGTTTCAAGGATATTTAAATAAACACGAGTACTACATATTCAAGTTTAATTGTGAAATATTGTAAAAATGCAAAAACAATTACATTTCCTTGTAATTAAACAGTACGTGAAATCAATGACATCACTGGTAAGTTTCAGTAACAGGCTGTGGCAGTTAACATGTTGAGTACCCCAAGTCAAGTACAAGGGGTGGCGATATAGTCACCTATACTCTCACCTTTTCTACCCCTAAATTTGTGGCCTTGAGACAAAGTCAGAAGAAATAATTATTATTAATAATTACAACTGTATGGAGATATATCATATCAATACATTTATTGAATGTTTGAGGGATGTTTTGAAATATAGTATTTGCATAATGCACCAATGTCTAATCGATATGAATAAATGTGAAATCTTTATAATTCTTACATAGAAACAAATTCCACAAAGAAAATAGTCTTAGCTTTGAAAATTCTCTTTTTTAAACAAAATTTTTCTAATTAGTCCTAAATTTTAGTAACTAATCATTTTGTATTAGTTACCCCTTTTATACTAATACAGTAGTGTGAGATAGAATTTAAACCTTCAGCATAAATTTTAGTATTATTAAGGTGGTGAGCTGGCAGAATCGTTAGCACGCTGGGCGAAATGCTTAGTGGTATTTCATCTCCCACTACGTTCTGAGTTCAAATTCCACCGAGGTCGACTTTGCCTTTCATTCTTTCGGGGTTGATAAAACAAGTACCAGTTGAGCCCTGGGGTCAATGCAATCGACTTATCCCCTCCCGCTAAATTTCAGGCCTTGAGTCTAAATCTTAAACTAATATTCCTAGGTACACTCATACCTCAGTACAACAGACTAAAAGCAGGGAACATCGGTCCAATGAAGCCGACTGTCCATTGGTACCAACACTACATTGGGAGTGGCTAATATCAACAATTACATTACGAAAGACAGAGAAATAAATACCGTACTGTACTTTCTGATCCAGCACACTCTCCAATCAGACAGTGTGAAATACCTGTACACTGTAAATATATTCTATAAATACAGTAAACTCAACATCTTTAATTTAAAATCACACTTACTATGGATGGTGAAGAGGTGTTGTTGATATGCTGTGATTTTGTCCGCTGCTTCCGAAATCCGTTAAAGGGAGGAATGAGTGATTTCTTTTTTTTTTTTTGTACCATTGTGGAGTAGAGTAGCATTCATATTAGAAATGGTGTTAGGCCTATGAATGAATTTAAATACTAAAAAGGTTTGCATCTTGCCTGAAAGATGGTTCTTTAACATTCACAGTAGAAGTTTTGCTGGATGCAATGGTGATGTATTTATGTAGAGGAGTGTGTCTTGTCTAAGCTTTGATTCATCTACTTTTATAATGATAATAATAATAGTGTTAGATGTACTAATGATTTGTGTGTGTGTATATATATTTATACACACACACATATATATACATACATATTATATATATACACACACATATGTATATATAAACACATATATGTATATATAAACACACATATATATGTATATATAAACACACATGTATGTATATATAAACACATTGTGTTTGTATGTATATATATATATAGATATATGTATATATACACACGCACACACCCATACATATATGTATAGTAGAAAAATGTGTCTTGTCTTAGGTTTAACTCTAGTATTAGACTCTCTTGATGTATTGACCTAGAACAGAGTGGAGTGTCTTGTTTAAGGCTTAACACGTCATCGTTTATGTAAAAAAAGAAGAAAAAAACAACAGTATAGATCATGTATATAGTGTAGAATAGAGAGTATTGCTGAAGGTTTAATCCTTCAACCTTCGTAATACCAAAGACATATTCATATTTTATAATGATATAACTTATCAAATAATGAAATATATGAAAGAAAATGGTGTTTTCTGTGCAATTTATTGGATGTTTTCCAACAATTAAATGGTAACGTGTCGACAGATCCACCAGGTGTGGCTAGTTTGAACGAAATAAAACGAATGATAGACACAGCAAACCACGATAAGTAAATTAAGCTAAGTTGTTGTTGCTTTTTAGTTCTAGGTCAGCCTGGCTCCAACTGTTGAAGTTTTCCTTTTGTTTTCTCCCGGCGTATCCCAATGTGCTCTTTCTCTTTTAAGATATTTGTTTGTAATTTGAGGAAGATTTGGCTGCTATTTATTGTAGATCAATTAGGGAATCTTTATGTAGTTTCTTGAACTGATAAAATACCAGTGAAATCTCACTTGAATCACATGGAGTCTCGTTGAAGGAAAAAGCACATTGGATAATGTAGTCTTAGATACACTTGTCAGTGGTGGCAGCTTTATCTCGCATCCAAGAATTCATTTCCTTCCTTGCTGAATGCTTCCTTTATGGTGATGCCATTGATGACTCTGTAGAAGACCGATTCTTGCAGAGAAGAGCCAAATGGCATTGACTGAATGGCAATGTTGGCGGGGGACGAGGTTGGTTTTGTCCAGCCTTTCGCTCCTGTCGCTTGAGTTCTTCCTTTTCTCTTCTGGTGGCTTCAAAGTTTTTGGTTCCGACGGTGATGGAACACCGCCATTTGGTACAGTTTTGGGCTTGTGTTTCAAATGATTTCGGTTCAATTCCAGTGGCTTTCAGTGTTGCTTTGAGTTGGTCCGTGTATCTTCAAAGAGAGCGCTCCCATGGTCTTCTCCCTGAATTGAGCATATCAGAAAAAAGCAACTTCGCTAACCAGGATGATCATGACTGCAACACCATTGATCATAGATCTGCTCAATTAAAGCTGACCCAGGGTTAAAATGCAACAACTTGGTTTAATATGTTCATTGCTAAATCTTGGTTATCTGTTGTGCAAACAATCCACAGCTGGTGGCATCGTTCATCTGGGACTAAGCTACAGCAATGTACCGGTTCCATCACTGGCTCAGTTAAGCCAAGTTTGAATTCTAAGTTGTTTAATGTTATTTTAGGTTGTGAACAGTTTTGTTAAATAGTGTTAACAGTAAACATTTTAGTTAAATGGTGTTAATGGTAATTTGGGTAATGACGATTAGGATAGTGTACAGTTTAGCTACATAGTGTTAACAGAATTTAGATAGTGAACATGTTAAAGAGTGTTAATGGTAATTAGAATATAGTGAACAGTTGAAACTGTGGATGGCAATTAATAGAGTGAACAGGTTAATGATTATGATGATAGTGAACAGTGTTAACAGGATTTGGTTAGTGAACAGGTGAAACACTTTATGCCAATTAATAGAATGAAAAGTTTAGTTAGATGATGTTAATGGTAACTGTTATAGTGAACAACTTAGTTAAACAGTGTTAATGATATCTGGGATTGTGAACAGTCTAAATGATGTTAATGATGATTAGGATAGTGTACAGTTTAGCTACATAGTGTTAACAGCAATTTAGGTAGTGAACAGTTTCAATGTTGTTAATTGTAATTAGGATAGTGAATAGTTTAGTTAAATAGTGTTTAATCAAATGGTGCTAATGATGTTTAGTTAAATGGCGCTTGATGATAATTTGGGTAGTGAACAGTAAACATTGTTAATGGTAATGTTGGTAGTGGACAGTGTAAACTAGTGTTGATGGAAATTTAGGTAGTGAACAGCTTAAAAATGTTAATGGTTATTTTGGTAGTGAGTAGTTTAGATTGTGTTAATTGCAATTTAGACAGTGAACAGTGAAATTCAGTGTGGCTGTTGTTAATTCAGGTAGTGAACAGATTAGTTAAAACTGTGTTGTTCATGTTTCTTTTTTACTATTTGTCTTGGTTTCCTGAATTTTTTTTCACTTTGATATGAAAGTTGAAAATGTCAAAAAAATTATTTATAAAATGATGAACTGAAATATTCTTCAACTAATGGCAGCTAATTAGTTAATTAGTGGGTTGATGATATCACCAAAATCACAAGGTTTATAAAATGCAACTTAATAGTACGCGCATACATACCCCATGCATGCCCTTGGCTGTGATGGTTCAATGATTTAATAATACAAACGCGTGTGTACATTATATACATACATGCATACATTCACACACACAGCCATTGATAAATATTGTATATCCATACATATATGTATGTACACACATATACAAATATATCTACATACACACATCCATAGACAGATCCCTACATATGTATGTGTATATATGTATACATACACACACATATCCATAGACAAATTCATACATATACACACATATGTATATATACACATACATATCCATAGACAAATCTATATTTTCATACACATACATATGTATGCCTACGCATACACATATCTGTAGATAAACTCACACATACACGCACACAACACCACACAGATATCCATCAACAAAAATACACACACACAACTTTCGTCTGACCCTTGTTTCTGCGCTTCATTACTTTCAAAACT
>NC_069002.1:4294654-4297058 GCF_001194135.2 Octopus bimaculoides | reverse complement strand
ATACACACATATATAAACTTTCTCTCTCACACACACAACCATATTCACTGGCACAAATATTGCTTTCTGAAAGACAAAATGAATGAGACATTTTTTCCAGAAGGTCATGCATATGTATGTGTGTATACACACAATATATGTATATACACATACAATATATATATATACACACCCATATATATATACACATAATATATGTTTGTTTGTATATATATATATATATACACACACACACAGTATATATATATATATATATATATATGTGTGTGTTTGTGTATATTAGATATGTGTGCATATATATGTATGTGTGTGTGTGTGTGTGTGTATACATCATCACCATTGAACATATGCTTTCCATGCTGGCATGGGTAAGACAGTTGGACAGGAGGCTGGCAAGTCAAAAGACTGTGCCTCACTCTGCTTTCGCATGGTTTCTATGGCTGGATGCACCCTCCCCCAACACCACCATCTTGGGATCTAGTTTCATCATTTCCTCTCACTTCTTCCTTGAATCTCCTTCATTTTGCTCACTCTCCATCAGTAAATGGCACTTCAACACCCCCACCTTCATCACTCTCATTCATACCAGTAATATACTTGACCATACTGCTTCTAATACTCAGCCACTTTCTTAGGCCCCGATCCTACCAGCCTTTCATGCATATTTATTTCGCACGCATCCAACACTCTCTACCTCACTTATTTGTCTTCAGTCTTCATGGATAAATTCCACATTTCAGATGCGATGATCTGATCTCATTCACAACAGGAACATCACATGTTTGATGAAGGTTTCATACAAACCCCTCTTTCGAAATGAAAACCAACCAACCATCAAAGAGACAATAGCACCTCTTCAGCCCTTTCACTTAGCGTAACTACCAGATTTCATCTCAGCTACCTCAGCCCTAATTTTGTCACCTAGGAGACAGAAGATATCTCATATGTCTATCTAACAAGTTTCCATATTCTAAGAACTTCATTCTATGAGTGCTCCAACAGCTAACTGCTCTGGTGCACCATATCATGTCTAAAGTCCAACTTCTTTGACAGTTTAGCCAGAAACCTCTCTGCATAAATATATTCCTTATTGAAGAAGCATATGGCAATTGTTGAAACTGACAATGGTGTAAGGAATTCTCGATCAGCACTTTTTGGACAGTTAAGGACCCTGTTTGCATATATGTTTACATTTATGTGCATCGACTACAGCATTTTAGCTCTTATTCCTAGCAATGTAGTTTTTAGCACCCAAGTCACATTTAGTGACAATGATAATTCTCCTATATATATATATATATATATATATATATATATATATATATGTTTTTTAATGGGTTTTTTTTTTATATGTTATCTTATAATATACTATGAATATAATATCTTATAAAAGAAATAAACTATTGGATTGTCAATTGAATCTCTCTATTTAATTTATTGTTTACATATATATATATTATTATTACGGGGGCCGATTTATGGGATTACCCTGGGTTTCTCGCTCATAAAGGGTTTAGCCTTACAGCATATCTTCAGACCCCAAAAACTGCTGGCCTAAGAGACCTCTTCAAAATATGGAGGGGGAAATGCCTCTCTATAAAAGTATTTAGTATTAGCATAACTAACACAGTGTTGTGTTTCTCTTTTTCTATCCCCGACCCACAACACAAGAATGATAATCATCATCATTGTCGTCATATGAAACTTCCCACAGATATCCAATCCTGGGGTTGTAAGGATTTAATAAACAGAAAGGGACCAAGAATAGAGTTTAGAGAACCTTTAACTCTTTTGCATTCAGATTCCTCTGTCAAACACAATGTTTATTTATTCACATTGTTTTGAATGAATGAATGGATATATATATATATATATATATATATATATATATATATATATAAAGTAAGACGTGGTTCTCTGACCCATCTAGAAGAGCAGTAATTCTGAGTAAAAGCTGAAGCAGATCGTGGTAACCCATCCAGCCTCGACCAGCATGGAAAACAAATGCAGAATGGTAATGATGATGAGGATATAACGTATAAAGATACATACATATATCATACAGATATACACACACACACACATTTGTGTGATCATGTATTCAGACACACTTACATTCTCACACACACACACACACACACACACACAGCACATTTGACAGTCATGATAGCAATGTCTTGAGGAAGGGCTCAGATATTTGCCGTGAGCCTTTTTCCATCTTTTTTTTTTTTGCTTTTATTTAACCGTTTTTTAATATTATTTTTAAGGGATTAACGAATTATGAAATAAAACAATAAATGAGGAAAATAAAACAAAAAAAAACAGACATTCTAAATGTCCTTTTATAGAAAAACAATTCAACTTAAATTGTATAATTTTTTTGTTTAGTATTTTTGCTTTTATA
>NC_069002.1:4293356-4294233 GCF_001194135.2 Octopus bimaculoides | reverse complement strand
TATATATATATATATATATCGTTGTCCTGGCACTCTGTCGGTTACGACAACGAGGGTTCCAATAGATGCAATCAACAGAACAGCCTGCTCGTGAAATTAACGTGTAAGTGGCTGAGCACTCCACAGACACGTGTACCCTTAACGTAGTTCTCGGGGATATTCAGCGTGGCACAGTGTGACAAGGCTGGCCCTTTGAATTACAGGCACAACAGAAACAGGAAGTAAGAGTGAGAGAAAGCTGTGGCAAAAGAGTACACAGCCATGTTTTAGAATATTTCTAAATTTCATATACTGTTCCGTAAAGATAAACAAACAAAATCTGTGATCATGACGAAAGGACATCTGGTGGTTCCAATCAACAATCTGCAGCTATGTGCAAGGGACATAACTCTCATAACGAAAGAATGTAAGGTACATTACTCTAAAATTCAAATTGTTCTGCTAAATTGTTGACGATACCTTAAAATTATATGCAAAACAACGGTAGGGAAAAGAGACAGTCCTCAAGTACAGTGTAATTTATAAATTAATAAATATGGGGTAATTCGAAAATTTCTCGATGCTACTTTGGCCTGTGATCCAGAAGCCAAAGGCTGGTTACTTTAGGTTACTTTTTTGCTTACTTTTTAATTTCTAAAAACACTTAAGATGTTGGCTAAATATTTATTTACAGTAAATTCTTTTGTACGTAGGCGTAGGAGTGGCTGTGTGGTAAGTAGCTTGCTTACCAACCACATGGTTCCGGGTTCAGTCCCACTGCGTGGCACTTTGGGCAAGAGTCTTCTACTATAGCCTCGGGCCGACCAAAGCCTTGTGAGTGGATTTGGTAGACGGAAACTGAAAGAAGCCTATCGTATATATATATATATATATATAT
>NC_069002.1:4289687-4293240 GCF_001194135.2 Octopus bimaculoides | reverse complement strand
TGTGTGTGTGTGTGTGTGTGTGTGTGTGTGTGTGTGTTTGTCCTCCCAACATCGCTTGACAACCGATAGTTGTGTGTTTACGTCCCCGTAACTTAGCGGTTCGGCAAAATAGACCAATAGAATAAGTACCAGGCTTACAAA
This sequence comes from Octopus bimaculoides, assembly GCF_001194135.2. Lineage (NCBI taxonomy): Eukaryota > Metazoa > Mollusca > Cephalopoda > Octopoda > Octopodidae > Octopus > Octopus bimaculoides. The sequence continues at coordinate 4,293,099 of NC_069002.1, read as the reverse complement.
GAATAAGTCCTGAGGTCGATTTGCTCGACTAAAGGCGGTGCTCCAGCATGGCCGCAGTCAAATGACTGAAACAAGTAGAAGAGTACGTACTTAGCATTGTAAATGGTTTTTTTCTAATTCTTGCTATTTTGTTGTATTTCGGGATATATAACAAACTGCATATAATTAAAAAATTCGATTACACAGAAATTTCGAATTGCCATCATAAATAAGTTCCTAATACCACATATAATTTAATCAGATGGGATTTATTTTATTTTTATTTAATCTAATTTAATACGTAATTGTTGTACAAAACACTGAGAAATACACGTTGACCTATTTCAGTGTCTAGGACTGTTTCGTCCTAAAACCTAACGTCGAGATGAAAACAGACACAAACTAATTTTTATAGGGATGTCAGGTTTCTAAATATCCCCTTCACTTTCTATCTAAAACCATAGCAACCGAGCAAAATGTTAGCCATGCACAAATAAACTCAGTTTACTTCTGGAACATAACGAGAGGTGAATTGCAGCAGAAACACGCGTTGGTCATATCTAAACCAATTATTCTTTCTACTAAAGCACAAGGCCTGAAATTTGTGGAGAGGGGACTAGTCGATTACATCGACCCCTGTGTTTCACTGGTATTTAATTTATCGACCCCGAAAGAATGAAAGGCAAAGTTGACCTCGGCGGAATTTGAACTCAGAACGTGCAGACGAACGAAATAGCGCTAAACATTTTGCCCCGGCGCGCTAACGATTCTGCCAGCTCGCCACCATATTCTATCTAACCCAATTATACTGTATAATTTACTGTAAAAATAAAAAATAAAAATATGCAAATGTTCCAGTCTCCGTATTCATTATATTTATTTTGGATTTACCATATCGAAATTATTCCTAATCCAGTGAAACGAATCCAAGATTTAGTTCTATAAAATGTAGGGGACAAGCCTGGAATGATGGCTGGGGGGAAAAACGTGCAGCAAAGACCAATATGGAGTAGCTTCGAAACGAGGCTAAGAGTCAGATGAGGAGAAACCAGAAGTCGTCTGCTAATGTTCTGTATCGTGAAGAACGGAAATATTTCATGATGCAAGGCAAGAAAGAAGGTACGAGATAGCGTTTGCGGGAAGAATATACAGAATTATAATGGCACATTTTCACTTACTGATGCCGGAAAAAACGTAAAAGAATTAATTGCCAGGCTTTGGAACGCTCTTCCATTTAATTGTTTTCCTCCCCCCTTTTGACCTGAACTTTTTCAAGTAAATTCATTCCTTTCATCTTGATTTCTCCTTCCTCGTCGTCCCTTACACTAAGTGGTTTCTCACCTCGTTAGGGAACTTTTAATAAAAAGAGAGAAAAAAAAAAGAATGCTTGGGAGAAAGAAGCTTGTCCCTAAGTAGGCTCGACAGATGAACCATCCATTCGGGTTGGCAATCGTTATATAGCAAGCGCAATTAACGACAGAGGAAGATGGTCTATCAGGAATAGTTGCTGAGCTGCATAAGAATATCTTGAGTAAAACGGAGGCTAGTCATTCAGAGTCAACCAGAAAGACAATGCAGGAACGTGTCACGGCCTAATAACTTGGGGATAGCATCATTGTGAACTTAGTATAAAGACGAAAGGAGATTCACCAGAGAGAGGAAACTACAGAGGCAGCAAATTGTTCGTTTATAAAAGTTACAAAAAAAAACAAAGGGTTATTGTACAATTTGATTAGGATGATTAGTTAGGATTATCATGTGTATATTAAGAATCAAAACGATGACTTACATAACCATTCCGCCAGTTCGAAGTGGATGTCGTCAATGGAGAAACGCCTTCTCTGTTCAGACGATTGTTTTACGATTCATTTGCACAAGAGGACTTTGGGATACCCGGTGTTTCGAGATCGTTGTTACCTCACCCAAAGATAGCCTGGACTAATGAATCTAACAAGATATTGTCGTTTTTGTTTATAATCTGCTAATAAATTATTTCCTGATATGTGTTAGCTGCAAAATTTCTGAGTGAAGAAGTTGTTCACCGTCGACTAACTTCAACAGAGATTATAATATTCACGTTTGAACTGCCGGAACGAATTAAGAACGAATACGCAGTCATCGTAGCCTTTATGAGAAGTGGTTCGATCTTAATTAGGAAAGGTACCACCAATGTCACCTTCCTAATGACACAACTACACGAGAAGTGCTTAGCAGAGTAAACCTCCTACACCTAGAAGGCTTCGACAGGTTTCTTTGCCATGTAATCTGGGGATCGCTGAGAATATTAGGTGGATGGTTTTTGAGGGGTGTACAAGCCATGGATGGAGGGTCTGTCAACAAACTAAGGATCTTTCTGATTTGGCGGACACCGTTTCTTATTTAGTTTTTATTTAGTGTGTTTTCTACTGAAACACTTTAAAACTTCGTATACTTGTATATTTTGTCTTATAGAACAGAGAAACATTTTTATATTCGAAGTTATTTCATGTTAAAAGTTGTCGTATTTCGGTAATTTCAACCAATCACTGACGTCTAATTGAGGTGAAAACAATTACTGCTGTGGTTTGTCAACAACGCCTTGTGGCGGTGTAATGGGATCTTTTCCCTTGAATAAAATTACTGCCGTTGTTTGTCAACAACAACTACAGGCGGTTCTGTTATCTATGATATCGTTCGTGCGTTTGTAGTGGCTTTAGCGTTATGAGTATTTTTGCCAAATTTGGTGAAAAGTTTGTGGCGGTGTATTGAACAGATTTTCACCAAATTTGGCAAAAATACTCATAAGCCTAACCCGAAAACCGAGTTCCGAGTTCAAATTCCGCTAAGGTTGACTTTGCCTTTCATCCTTTTGGGAGGGGAGCGATTAAATAAGTACCAGTTATGCGCTGGTGTCAATGTAATCGACTTAATCTCTTTCTCTGTCCACGTTTGTTCCCTCTATGTTTAGTCCCCTGTGAGCAATAAAGAAATATATGCGTGTGTGTGAGTGTGTGAATTTTATATACATGTATACAAACATATACATTTGTGTGTGTGTGTGTTCATGTGTAGCTACCAGCTGTTAGACTGGATTGAGGTATAAAAAAAAATCAATTTGTTTTTTCTCTTTTTTTTTTTTAAACAAAAGATTGAAAGAGTGTCAAGAATGACTTCACTCATTGAGAATTACGAAAACAGAGAGAAAGAGAGAAAGAAGGAAAAAATGTTTTTATTTATATGATTTACAGAGCATGATGGAACATAACACACCTTACAAACATAATATTGCACACACACATTTATATGTATACATTTATATATAGATATATATATTCACGTATACATATAACCATATATCTATATATAAACATATATATATATATACACACACACATGCATACATATATATATATATATATATATATATATATATATATATATATATATATATATA
>NC_069002.1:4288436-4289014 GCF_001194135.2 Octopus bimaculoides | reverse complement strand
ATACAAACACACACAAATATAGATATATGCACATAAATATAAACATATATATATATTTAAATATATATATATATATATATATATATATACAAACAGACAGACACATGCTCACATGCAGATGTGTTTATTATGCATACGTTACACATGTTCAACTTGCAAGACATAATGAATATAGAAATTAATTTTCTGAGAGGCCATGTTTTGGCTGCTAGCATCATTTTCATGACCAAAGATCAGATTGTGGTTATTTGCAGAATTCCAACTCAACACCATCCCCAGCACCACCAACACCACCACCACCACCACTTCCATGTACCAAACTCCAAGAATCCTTGATTGCTGCAGACTCCCAGGGTTCTTCGTTTACTCTCCTGTTGATTAGTATATAATGCTGTTTCTTGCTGATGTCTAAAAGACATTGATTGAAAGATATGTGTATATGTATATTGTTTTTTTTTTGTTTGAGTTTTATTCAAGTTCTTAAGAGTTTAAACCAATCACTAACAAAGTGACAAGACTTTTTGAACTGAGAGAATTCCTGGTGTTTCTAAATATGAGGTTGAGTTTGGGTGTTAGTT
>NC_069002.1:4287248-4288103 GCF_001194135.2 Octopus bimaculoides | reverse complement strand
CACATATCACATGGCACACACACACACACACATGCACCACATGACATGTGCTTCCTTCTAAATCGGATTTTCCAGCCTAGCCCAGTAGTAGCAGATTTCTTTTTATTTGTTTCAGTCATTTGAGCGAGGCCATGCTGGGGCACTACCTAGAAGAATTTTAGTCAAATGAAACAACCTCTTCCCCAGAACTATCTTTTTTCAAGTACTGGTATTTGATTGTGCAAATGTCGCACAGCACATGTGCTGGCAGGATATTGGTCGACGAGATGATGATGATGATGATGATGATGAGAGCAGTAGTGGTAGTAGTAGTGGAGATAGTGGTCGTGGCGGTGGTGGTGGTGGTGGTGTAGAGATTGACTGGCGATGACCACAAGACTAATTTTGATCATGTTGACATTGAAATAGAAAAAGAAAATAATAATAATAAAGGAAAAAAAACAAATTTAAGGAGAGAGAGAGAGAAAAAGAGAGTGAACAATACCCAATCCATAATGACCACTCTCCTTTGACCATGGAGAATTCCATTGGTGTTACTGATATAAAATATATGAGCAACAAATTATAATAGTTGTGAATATTTTCCTCTGTGTGTAAGTATAAAGAGGAGAGGGTGATAGGCAGAGTAAACAAAGCATTGCTCCCCATCCCCAACACCCTTGCTAAATGACATTTGGGGGGGGGGGTTATGGTCACAATTGATAAATATGATGATTGAAAAAAAATAATGATATATAATACATATATGAATATGTGTATGGATATATATATATATATCAATATATGAACACATATATATATACATATGTATACATTCATATATATACATTTGTATAACTACATCTATATATATAT
>NC_069002.1:4286949-4287238 GCF_001194135.2 Octopus bimaculoides | reverse complement strand
TATATATATATATATATATATATATATATATATAAAACATATGTATAATGATAGAGAATGTAGATAAAGTACATAAAGTATATATATGATAATGTACATTGTTATACAACATATTAATTACATCTTAATATAGTTTATATACAATATATATTTAAAATGTATTATCAATATTATAGACATTAAAGATGTATGATTTATCATACAGCAAACATACCTAACTTGTCTATATATATATATATATATATATATATATATATATATATATATATATATATATATATATATATAT
>NC_069002.1:4277880-4286142 GCF_001194135.2 Octopus bimaculoides | reverse complement strand
CTTAATACCCATGATTACCATCACCACCACCACCACCACCATCATCACCACCACCACCACCATCATCACCACCACCACCACCATCATCACCACTCCTTCACATTTCAGCCAGTCGATAACTTTTATAACCATTTCATCACATAGAAAGGTGTATCTTTGTCTTAATCTTCTTTTAAAACCATTCAATGGTGTCCTGATGTGTTTCTTAGTCTTGTTTCACACAAAACTTTCCATTTTAAAGCATGTCCAAAGTGTTTAAACATACACTTGATTTTTGCTATCATCTTCATTAATAATAATAATAATAATAATGGTTTCAAATTCACACTTTTTCCTGTGGTATGATGACAGAGAGGCAACATCTGTTAAGAAGTACTTACTTGTACTTTGAACTCATGTCAACAACCATCCAGGGTGAGTAAAGCCAGCTCCAAACGGCAAAGCTACAGTACTGTGAACTTAAGCTGAGCCTGCTCAGTAATCACAGGCACCCAAGACGGAGATTTTCCTAGTGATGGACACCATATACAGGGTCATCTTAAGGTTTGTACACACAGGGCAGTTTCCTGTATAGGGGACCAATTTTGAGCTACATATATGCTGTGGCTTGCTGTCAATAAAATAGGGTCCAGTGAATTGATTTGCCCTTCGGAGTCTCAGGTCTAAAGGCCAAATTCTGATTTATGTATATTGTGGCTTACTATCAATAAATACTATAGGGCTTAGTGCAATGATTTGACTACATAGAGGGCTCTCAGAAGTCTAAGGCCCCAATTCTGATCTATATATGCTGTAGCTTACTGTCAATAAATAAGTACTAAAGGGCCTAGTAAACTGATTTGTTCAGGGGCCTCACAGGGCACAATTCTGATCTATTGTGGATTACTGTCAATAAATATTAAAGGACTCAGTGCAGCGATTTGTCTCAGAAGTCTAAGAGCCCAATTCTGATCTCTATGTGGTGTGGCTTGCTAACAATAAATACATACTATAGGGCCCAGTCAATTGATTTCCTTAGGGACCTAAATTCTGATCTATGTATGCTGTGGTTAGGTATCAATGAATAGTATGGGACCCAATGCACTGATTTTTTCTGAGGTCTATAATACTGCTAAGACAGCCCCTAGCATATATGCAAGGACCAGATATCAATTCAGGATCTGACTTGATTGTACTAATCTACATTTTCAGGTTTTCGTCTCACAGACCTACATCACTCCAGGAAGGGCTCAGTAGCTTAGATGATCCCTGGACAGGGCAATGCGCTGTATTCTTGAGCAAAAAGTTGAAGTGGTGAGGGACAAATTACAAAGGCACACCTGTTGGGTGGGTGGTGTTAGGAAGGGCAACCACCTGTAAAAACCGTACCAAAACAGCCACAGAAGTTTGATGCAGACTCCCGCCGAGCCAGCTCCTGTCAAACAGTACAACCCATGCCAGCATGGAAAGCAGACGTTAAACAATGATGGTGCTGATGATGATGATATATTTATATATATATATAGATTGGATTTGCACACAATTCCCATGTATCAAATTTGCACAGAAGGCATTGATCAACCTAGATCTGTACTAAAACACATTTGCCCAAGGCACTGTACACTGGGACTGAACCCAAGAACCATGTGGTTACAAAGTGACCTTCTTAACCAGGCAACTATGCTGGATTTTAAATGCTTTTAAAATAAATTGATTGTTATGAAGTCTATCACAGCATGGCCAGTCTTTAATCTAAATCAAAAGCAAAACTTCTATTTGTAATGACCTACTTTTGATGCATTTTTGTTTATTATTTTTTTAAAAAATTTTTTTGGCATGTCCATGACCTACATGTATAGTATATAATCTTTTCTACTAAAGGCACAAGGCTTGAAATTTTGTAGTCAATTACATCAACCCCAATGTATCACTGGTACTTATTTTATCGACCCAGAAAGAATGAAAGGCAAAGTCAACCTCAGCAGAATTTGAACTCAGAATGTGAAGACGGATGAAATACCGCTAAGCATTTCACCTGATGTGCTAACGATTCTGGCAGCTTAGCTGCCTTAGCTGCCCAACTCAATAATAATCAAGCTTACTACTGAAGGCACAAGTGCCAGAAACTTTGGTGGGACGCTTAGTGGATTACATCAACCCAGCGCTCAACTGGTACTTAATTTGTCAACCCTGAAAGAATGAAAGGCAAACACCGTATTAATATACTAATGTACAGCAGTCTTCAGTTATGTTTCAAACAGCCATCTTAATATGCCAATGTACCAATAATATTTGTCTTTTTAAATTATTCTTTAAACACCATTTTGATAAAATTTTATAAAGTCTTTTTTTTTCTCTTTCGCTAAATCTTTACAAATGCTCAATTAACTGAAGCACAATGTATACTTGTTAGAAATGTTGTCATGAGGAAATTTCATTTCTTTATTTTTGAGCCTGGCCATACTTCAGCATATAGGTTTATATGACACCTCAAGGCCAGCTTAGAAATATGTAGAAACAGGTTGTAATATAAAGCAGAGGTAAGTTATTGACAAAAATACAAAAGAAAAGGAAAATTGTTTTTTTTATAGAAAACAAGTTTCTGACGTAATTTTGAAAGAATATACATATATCATCATCATCCTCATTTTAGCACCCACTTTTCCATACTAGCATGGGTTGGACAGAATTTACTGAGGTAGATTTTCTATGGCTGGATGTCCTTCCTATCACAAACCTTCATCCATTTCCAAGTAAGGTAATATTTCCTTGCGGCTGGACATGTTTTCATGGAAGATTGGAAATTAATGACACTGCTTGTATGATGGTGAAACTCATTTACAGCTAATGCGATATCAAGACAAGGCGACACTAACACATACTCGTTTATACATTCATATACATGCATACACATACAAGCATACATACATACATACATACTTACACGTATATACGACGGGCTTCTTTCAGTTTCCGTCTACCAAATCCACCCACAAAGCTTTGGTCGGCCCGAGAGTATAGTAGAAGACACTTGCCCAAGGTGCCACGCAGTGGGACTGAACCCGGAACCATGTGGTTGGTAAGCAAGCTACTTACCACACAGCCACTCCTGCGCCTATATATATATATATATATATTTATAAAATGTTAATGTCTGTAATGTATTTTATGCATATGACATATGCACACACAATCAAAATGCTATTTTTAATACAAAAAAATGTGTGCGTGTTGTATCGATTTGTTTAAAGAGTTATATCATATCATATAAAACCAGGATAACAAAACATACAAAAGCAAGGAAAAAGATAAACACAAAAGGAATGAAACAGCAGGCACAAAAAGCAATTAGATATACATCGATACACATAAATATACACACATACCTCACATAGATATACATATCCACACAACATACATATATATATATATAATATATAGACACACACACACACACACACATATATATATATAGATGTATTGATTTTTAGGTTTTTTTTTTTCAGTGAGCACAAGGCTAAGTCTATTGTGGTTAGGAGTACAAGAGTATAGGGACGGTAAAATATAAAGCCTATTATTGACTTTGTTCTTGATTTTAATGTAAAAACATTAGCAGTCTCATTGACCTCCAAAGAATACAAAGAGTTGCTAATGTTGTTGGTGTTCTTTAGCCCCGAGTCAACTCTGAACGAGAAAAAAAAAAAAAGAAAAAAACCCTGTCAGCCTAGGATCAAATATTTCTGGCGAAGACCAGTGTAGCATTACACATTGTGAGATTGTGATGCTTGTTAACCAGAATCACATGCTATGAAGATAAGGGTATACACACACACACATATGCATAGACACACATGTATATACACACATGCAAATAGACACATTATATATATTATATATATCAATTCAAATACACAACTGAAAGAGATGCAAATAGTTTCATTCTTTTATGATACTTGAACAGGCATATTTATAAAATATACCATGTATCTTAAAGATTATAAATATGCCTGTTCAAGTACCATAAAAGAACGGATCTATTAGTAGCTCTTTCAGTTGTGAATTTAAATTGATATAAACTCACTGGATGGAGTACATTTTTTTTTTGTTGATTCTATCATTTGGATCTTAAAACTATATATATATAAAATTTTCAGGATCTAATAGGATTAGCATCTGAACTGACACCAAGATGAGAGGGTCAATATGCATTATATGCTATTTGTGTGAAAAATCCTAAATGTTAAATTTTACTATTAATTCACCTGAAGAAAACTGTTTTTTTACATGATGTAATTGATCTGTTCATAAAAAAAAAAAACAGGTTGGAAACAGCTGTAGTCAACCTCAGCCTACCTGTATTATTTTATATTTATATATAAAATAACTGTAGCATCACCAAATCTATATTCATATATATCATCACCACCATTTGAAATCTGCTTTTCATGTTGGCATAGATTGGATGATTTGACAGGGAACCAGTGCAATGCGGGGTCTGTGTTGAGCTCCAATGTCTGTGTGTGTGTATTTCTGACTAGACATCATGTCATGGTTGTAAAAGTGGATTACGGATAAGCTCACCACAGGGAAAGTTCACCACCATCAATTCATTGTGAAGAAAGTTCACCGAGAAAATATATCCACATTATCTCACTTATTATGAGTTAAAAACAACTTTATTGAAAAAGAAACAGTGAATTGATGATAGTGAAGTTTCCCTGTTGAATGAGGACAGTGAACTTAGCGGACATGGTAAATGAGCATTATCGCCATACTAGCAAGGACGTTCTTCGTTTTCTAGTGTTTTATGAAAAAGACAAGTCTAAACATAGGGAAATATTATTTTGCTAAGAAACAGGTGAGGGTTGGTGACAGGAAGGGCACCTGGCCATTGAATATCTGCCTCAATGAATTTTGTCTGATCCATGCAGGCATGGAAAAGTGGACATGTGATGATGATGCTGGTCTCTAGATACTCTGTAAAAAAAATAAGATGGGTTTGTCATAGGTACAGTAGTGAATCAGTCCAGTCTAACGGTGGTCTGCACTTTAGTATGAGCCTTCTTTAGCACTATATATATTAACTGGGAGGGCCCGTACTCTCTCCTGGAGCTTCGGCTACCATAACTAGGCTTAGGATGAATACTGGAGTGGTTTCCCATTGGCTTCTCCAGGACATTAGGATTTGAACTCACAATGTAGAGAGCAGGAGGATTTACCATAAAGTCTCTGTCAACACTCCAATGATTCTGTCACTCTCCCACCCACCAGAGCAAAGTAGAACGAAGTGTTATGGACTGAAATGGGTAAAGGAGTTAAAATGTCAAAATGTGTTGGCGTTAATACATTGATGATCTGACCACCAACATAATTCCATAACAGCGTTTGTGTCAGTGATCCAGTCATAGATGTCCAGTGAGAGTTTTCGTCACTTTATAGGAAACAAAATCAGCGTATTTTGATAGAAATATGGTGACTAAAGGGGTTTAAACTGATGCTAAGGAACAAACTTAACAAGTTTTTGTAAAATCAACTTACAATGAGAAGTTTATATTTTAGGCTTTGATATGAACATTTTCAAAACAGTTTTGCATCAAAGAGAAAAGGGTAATCTGCGAAAGTAAGAGTAGTCTTAACATGAAACAACAAAATCGAACACACAATGGCATGCGTACACACACACACCCATACACATGTGTTGTATGTGTGAAATTCTTTTTCTAATATAATTGTTAAGGTTTTTAAGATATGTTCTCAATCTCGGTTCAGATCAGATCAAATCAATTTACTTGCCAAACAAGTAGAACGCCACATGTCTTGCTTTGTCTTTCAGCTGTTGCATTTCTCTGTTTTTCTCATAAACTGAAGAGGAAGCATCTAAGTTGGGTTTGTCAGCCAGGTAGTCTAAATGACAAACAAACTCGCTACAACATCCATTGTGTCGGTATGTTGTAAGTAAAACCTGAACTGATGTTCTGCACTCAATAGTCAGGATCATAAGTGCAATGGACAAAGTGCTGGTATTTCCTCCAGTCATTTACATTTTGAGGTCAAATCCTACCAAAGTCAGTTCTCCCCTTTATCTTTCAGGATTAAAATAAATTATCAGTCAAGTACAGGGGTTGAAAATATTAAGTAGTTCAACTCCCCACAAAATTGCTGTCCTTGTTTCTAAATTAGAAAATTAATTACAACCCACAATAGAAAGAAAATAATTAAAAAAAAAAAGAGGAAAGGAAAAAAGATGCCCTAATGACTTTTTCTAAAGGTCTCTGGTTATAGGGACCAGAAAAATACAGAAGCCTCACCCTATCAACCAATGCATGTAAGAAATTGATTACATTCCTGGTGGAGAAAAAAAGACCAATAATATTCAAGAATGAATCATAACTTTCTGTTGAGTCACAAAAGGTCTCATATTGACATTGAATGATGATGACGATGATGATGATGATGATGATGATGTGTATTGTTCCCACATGTGATCATTCACTGGTTGTATATATACAGTGGTTTTAGGAATGATGCCATTTGCTTGCAGTCCACTGTGAAAGCCCAGCTTCCTTGACCAGTTGCACAATGTTTTCAGTTCTCCGTGCAAAAATGTTCAGACTGATGTTGCTCCAAGTGGCAGGGGGCAGCAGAAAGGGTTTCTGGTTTTTAGAAAAACTCAGCCCCAAAGAATTCTATTCTGATCCATGCAAACATGCAAAAGTGTTGTAACAACAATGATGAACAATGACACACACAAGATTCAAGGTGAAGGTGCATGGCTTATTGGTTAGGGTATTTGGCTCCCGACTGTAAGTTCACGAGTTCAATTCTCAACCACATGTTGTGTCCTTGAGCAAAACTTTTTTTTTTCACGTTGCTCCAGTCCACTCAGCTGGCAAAAATGAGTTGTACCCATAATCCAAAGAGGCCAGCCTTGTTACATTCTGTGTCACGCTGAATCTCCCTGGGAACTACACTGAGGGTATGCATGTCTGTGGAGTACTCAGCCATGTAGATATTAATCTCACAAGCATGTTGTTCTGTTGATTGAATCAACTGGAATCCTTGTCATATTAACCGGCGGAGTGCCAGGATGCATATACACAGATTATGTGTGTGTGTGCTTGGGAGTGTATATATAAATGTGTGTGTATACATATCAATGATGCAGGCATGGTTGTGTGGTAAGAAGTTTGCTTGCCAGCCACATGGTCCCAGGTTCAGTCCCACTGTGTGGCACCTTGGGCATGTGTTTCTTATTATAGTCCCAGGTTGACCAATGTCAAGCCATCCAACCCATACCAGCTTGGAAAGCAGACAGTAAATGTTGATGATGATGGTGTGTGTGTTTTAATGCCTCCTTGCCATGACGTTATGTGGTAGTTGTAAACGAGTGCCACTATCATGTATGTGGTGTCTCTTTCCAATCTTCCACAAAAACATGTCTGGTTGTGGGGGGAAATATTACCTTACTCGTTAACAGGTGAGGGTTGGTGACAGGAAAGGCACCCTCAACCAACATGGAAAAGTGGATGTGACGTCAAACGATGATGAGGATGAGATCTAACGAAACAAATATCTGATTACCCCCCCACACACACACACATACAAATTATATATCAATCAAAATTTCTTGTATTTTTTTTAGATATTTTTTTTATTGATATTTTATATATTTTTTATTTCATATGAAATTTATTTATAAAAAAATTGTTTTTCTTTGCTTAATAAAATCAGTTTTGTGAAATCTAGAATAGGTCTTCCGTTATTATTTTACTCTTTATTTCATTATTATCATCACCATTAATATCATGATTATTATAATTGTTATAAATATTGCTAGTGGTATGAATAATAATCATTATTTTTTTTCCATTACTGTTAATCATATTTTCTTTATTATCATTATTTTTATTATTATTGTTGTATTAGTAGTAGTAATAGTAATAATAGTTTCATGGCCTTGTGCCTGAAATGATTATCATTGTTAATTATACTTATGAGTTATCATTACTTTTTTTTTTGCTTTTGTTTTTGCAAGCATTACCAAATAATTATATAAATATTAGAGTATGTACATACACATATATATACATATATAAATATACATCTATATATATATTATATATACATAATACATACGTATATATATCATATATACATACGTATATATATTATACATACATATAATACTTTATATATATATATATATATATATATATATATATATATATAATGTATATATATATTTTATATATATATTATATATATAAAGCAAATGTTTAAAAA
>NC_069002.1:4274698-4276703 GCF_001194135.2 Octopus bimaculoides | reverse complement strand
ATAACCCCCGTCCTTTCTCTGTTTCTGCAGTGGTGGGCACAGTGATCACCATCGACTGCTCACTGCTCTGTTTGTCTACCGAAAGCAGACCGGGTTACTGGGACTGGGACTGGGGCGGCATGAAGCTCCTCAGAACCTCAATGGGGAGTGGGAATATGATGGTGGAGTTCTTCTCGGCGGAGATTGTGTTGAGGGTTTGCAGGTAGCGGAGTTGCAGAGAGGCAGGTGACTCGCACATGATGTCAGCAGCTTCCTTCAAGGCACGAGATGCCCTCTGTTCACCTTCAGCAGCAATCACCTGAGAGGAAGATGGAGAGAAGAAGAACGTTAGCAGTGAATAGAACATGAAAGAGAGAGAGAGAGAGAGAGAGAGAGATAGGGAGAGAGAGAGAGTTGAGTAAGTAATGGTGAAGACACTTACCTTAGCTCTTGCTTCACGAGTGGCTTCAGCTTCAGCTGCCATAGCTCTCTGTAGCTGTACAGGTAAGCGCACGTCTTTACTGTAGGACAAACAATTTAGAGTTTGTTATTCCAACAAACAACACAAACAACAGCAACAACAACAACATTATATAACATTCGCAGGTATAAAGCTATATATTTGAGGGGAAGAATGTGAACACAACATACAAGATGTGTACATGCATCAAGCTTTTTGGGGAGTGGGGCCAGTCGATTAGATCAACCCCAGTACACAACTGGTACTTAATTTAGGGGAAGAATGTGAACACAACATACAAGATGTGTACATGCATCAATCTTACACGTAAATAGAACACACTAATGTGTATCCTTGATACAAGGTGGCATCAAAAAGTCTCTGGACTAACTCTGTAGCATGCCAACAGATGGCAGCATATGGTTGCATGTGCAGTGAGAGCTGGCTGTGACCTTCATGAGGCAGTGTAGACACCTGTGGACATCCATCTCTTCCCTGACATGCAGATGCAGGTCAAAGGTCACCATTTTGCCCGGCATGCTAACATTTCTGCCAACTTGCCATATTAAACACAAACCAGTATTGTATAAAAAAAAACAAACAAGCACTGTACAAACAATGTGTAAACACAAGCAAAAAAAAAAACCCTTGTAATGTCTACTTACACCTCAACCCTTTCTACTCGTACTCCCCATGGATCTGTGGCTTCATCAAGGGAACTCTGAGTAACGATAACAGAACGAAGAAGATAATTAGCATCATTTATAGGTGTGTATGGTATATGTGTATGTGTGAGTGTAGAGGATACATGTATATATATATATAGACATCTAAAGTAGAAATTTAGTGTGAAGTCAGGTGTATGCAGGTTTTCCAGGAAGGACAGACAGACAGACTGACAGAGACAGACAGGTGTACAAAAATAGAGATGCAGTGTGTGTGTGTGAGAGAGAGAGAGAGAGAGAGACTAAGTGGGATAAAAAGAGACAGAGAGAGAAAGACAAACACAGAGAGAGACATTGACAAAAAGAGACAAAGAGAGGCAGACATATAGACATAGAGAGAGTGAGGAAGGAAGAGACTGAGAGAGAGAGAGAGAGAGAGAAAGAGAAAGAAATTAGGAAGGTTCATTGAGCTGACCTGCATCAAATGACTAATGGTTTCTCTGTCAGACAAAATCTCACTGAGGTTCTTTGTTCCAAGAGTATTTCTCAAAGTGGTCTGTGCCAGGAGCCGAGTTGACCGATTCGCATCCTCTACATTGGCAATGGACATCGTGGCATTCTGGACTCTGAAGTACACAACTGCATCCACTGCTACGGTCACTGAGTCTTTGGTGAGTACCTGAAAGAAAGAAATGAAAACAAAGAGATTAGGGGCTGTTAGAGTTCACAGGGCCCTTGTCTAGCTGTTAATTGGTATTAGCATGAGAAGTATAACAACCCTTGGCTGATATAATTGGGTTTCATGAGGAAGGCACAACGCTCACAGGAAATAGGTACTCTGAAGATGTACAGTACTCCTAGCTGCAACTAGGTACTAGAGAGAGAGAGGGGGGAGGGGGAG
>NC_069002.1:4271172-4274561 GCF_001194135.2 Octopus bimaculoides | reverse complement strand
AGAGAGAGAGAGAGAGAGAGAGAGAGAGAGAGAGAGAGAGAGAATTTTTTTTTTCATAATCATATGAATTCCAATGTGTAGAAATACAAATTCACAAAAATTTTTGGAAAATTCTAAAAAGTGAAAAATGATGAGAAAGGGTAATGAGGATCGAAATGAAAGGAAGCCAGAGCTACATACCTCCTGGGGCGGCACATCAAAAGAGACAGTCCTCATATCAACTTTGCTATAGGAATCAATACATGGTATGATGCAGAACAACCCTGTAACAAACAAACAAAAACATATACATATGTAAACATACCAACACTGGCTGTCAAGCAGTGGTGGAGGACAAACAGACACAAAGATACACACATGACAGGCTTCTTTTAGTTCTTCATTTGCCAAATCCACTCATAAGGATTTGATTGGCCTGAAGCTATAGTAAAGATACTTGCCCAAGGTGCTACACCAGATGGTTGGGAAGCACATGGTTCCAGGTTGTCAGGAACATTATATCTTTTATCTTTTACTAGTTTCAGTCATTTGACTGTAGTCATGCTGGGGCACCACCTTGAAGAAATTTCAGAAGAATGAATCAACCCCACTACTTAGTTTGTCCTTTTCTGTTAAGCCTGGTACTTATTCTATCAGTCTATTTTGCTGAACCGCTAGGTTACAGGAATATAAACACTGACACACACATAAACATTGGGTTTCTTTCAGTTTCAATCTACCAAAGAGATGTGAAAGTACGTACCTGGTCCCTTTGCTCCTCCAGACAATAGTCTTCCAAGTCGAAAGATTACAGCCCTCTCGTATTCCTGGACAACCTGAAAGTAAAGGAATCCTTGATGTCAGTGGTGGTGGTCATGGTCATGAGAACAGAGGTGGAAATGGTGGCGGAGGTGGTTATGGTGGCGGTGGTAGTAAATAAAGAAACAATCCCCAAATGTATGATCACACACACACACACACACACACACATGCCACACACAGATGTGTGTGTGTCTAAAAACAGGTGAATGTGTAAACATCATGATGACATTAAAAATTTGGGGATTGTTTCTTTATTTACTCCTCTCTACGGCTACCCCTCCCCCTTATCATCTCCACCCACCACCACTTCGTCCTCATCATCACCAACCACCCTCCTCCTCATCACTTCCACACACCCTTTCATCATCACTGCCACACCCCTTCCTCTTCATCATCACCACTGCACCCCCTCCTCCACTTGACCACCACCACCACCACTGTTTCAACATCCTTGAGGTAGGTGAGAGTACACTGTGGCAGAGTTTTCTACAACCAGATGCCCCTCATACAGCCGATCCCCTCCCTACACACACACCACTTATTTCCAAGTGCAAGCAACAATCCTCCCCAGTGGAATATCAAACACCAGGCCAGAGGGGTTTTATGCAGACACACGGTCACCGTTTCAAACCCCATTCATACGCCAGGACAAGCTTCATGCTTGGTCATACTAATGTGCCGTTTCGTCTAACAAAGACTGCGCAACATGTCAGGACATGTCCAGAAGGCCAGATGTGTGGTGGCCTTGGTGGTGGCAGTGGCGGTGGACTTCTTAGTGCAAACAATAGAGTCAGGAAGCCGTTCTTTTACAAACCAGTGGATGCGAGGGAAATATGAAGTCACTCACACAAACAGGCCTATGCATACAGACACACTCACACATATATGCACGTGTATATATGTATATATATATATATATTGGCTAAACTGGCAATATGACCATCCCCAAGTACAACAATATATATATATATATATATATATATACATATATACACATATATATACGATATACACAAACACATATAAACACACAAACACCCACACATGTTATATAGATATAAACCTTTTAGCTTTTACTTATTTCAGTCGTTAGACTGTGGCCATGCTGGGGCACTGCCTTGAAGAATTTTTAGTTGAATGAATTGGCCCCAGTAATCAACTGCAATAATAGCAGTCAAATCCTTCTTGAACCACACATTATTATCTTTACAAAGCAAATACTCCAATGGACATTCCAAAGGAGATGCAAGCTTTGCAGAACAAAAACGACACGGGGAAAGCCCAGAGACATTGCAGCACTGGCAGGTAGCTACACTTGGGGACAACTGCAATCCATTATACCAAAGACTGAAACAGATGAAGATCCCTTGAAGGTGTCCTATGCTCTACATGAAGTTAAAGGAGTAAGAAGTACTTAACACAATGCTTCTCAAATAGCATACTACATGCATATCTAGTTGTGCTACAGATTGCTGAAGCCTCTTCATAAACATTTTCTTTATTATATTTATACATAATTAGTATGATTACCCTTTAGCATTCAGATTATTCTGCCAAATGTAATGCTTATTTATTCACATTATTTTGAATCACTCATGTATTATCTCGTAGCTTTCAGATGTGACCATTTATGTTTAGAAAGACAATATAGGGTAGGTGTGAGAGGCTGGATCTGGCCAGTTTGAACATAAAACAGGAAGAATATTTGGGCCAGATATGACTGGTTTCAATGCTAAAGAGTTAATAATTTAAACATTTAAGAAATATTTTCTTTTTTTTTTTTCCTTGGATGTTTAGTTTTTGATTCCAACCTGCCTCAAACCACACCTGGTTCTATGATAAAAACTTCCTGTTTTAAAATGACTTAAATTAAAACATTCCACCATAATTTCATACTGATTCATGTTCTAAATTCCTGTTCTACACACTGCCTTGATAACAAGAAAGTTATTTTACTAAATTCTTACAAATTTTCAAAATTAAGTAAAACAAATGCAGTGCATTAGAAGCAGAACTAGTTAGGACAAGGTATGAAGTTAATACAGGCAGATCAACCAAGCATCAAAGCCATCCTGAGCTACATAAACCTACCAGATGTCACAAAGCTTCATGTGGCTGTTGAGGGCAGAAGGCCAAGATGTTACCTTTGCGGTGACACTAATCACCTCAAAGCCTTTTGCCCACAGCAAAGGAAATTGACACTACTGCCAACACCATCACACCAATAAAAAGTTTAAAACATTCTTTTTTTTTTTCCTAAGCACAATGCCACAGAAGTGATTTTCAAACTTTACACGCAAAATGCACCTGTAACTTTAGTTTTATTTACTTATTTTCCAGTGCACCACAAAGCCATCAAAAGATTAAGAATCACAGACTTAACATCTGCCAACAGCATGTTTGAAGAAGCAAGGGAAGAGAAGAGACTGAGTCGAGAAGAAAAAAAAATATTAAAGAAAAAAAAAATCAAACAAAAATAAATAGAAAAGCACCCTGCTGCTCCCTCCAAAACTTCTCCTCTACCTCCTCCTCATTCTCCCACGGTTCTTAAGGAGGAGAGGTGTAACAGGAGGTTAAGTAATATTGGG
>NC_069002.1:4268072-4270592 GCF_001194135.2 Octopus bimaculoides | reverse complement strand
TGATCCCAAAATCTAATCAGTTTGTGCCAGTCACAAGACCAAACATATTTGAAAGTTTCTTCTGAATCCATCCAGTGGTTCTTGAGATATCTTGTCCACAGACAAACAAACAAACAAATACAACTGAGAACAATACCTCTGCTAAGGTGGAGGTACTAATAATGATAATAATCCTTTCTACTCTAGGCACAAGGCCTGAAATTTTGGGGGAGGGGGACTAGTTGATTACATCGCCCCCAATGCTCAACTGTTACTTATTTTATCGACCCCGAAAGAATGAAAGGCAAAGTTGACCCCAGCGGAATTTGAACACAGAACATAAAGACAGACGAAATACTGCTAAGCATTTTGCCTGGCATGCTAACATTTCTGCCAGCCTTGATAATAATAAAGGCACAAGGCCTGGAATTTGGTGGGGGGGAGGGGACTAATTGATTACATTGACTCCAGTGCTTGACTGGCACTTATTTTATCGACCCCGAAAGAATGAAAGGCAAAGTTGACCCCAGCGGAATTTGAACTCTACCGTTAAGCAGTTTGTTCGCTATGCTAACAATCGTGCCAGCTCGCTGCCTTAACGATAATGACAATGATAATAATAATAATAAATTATAAGGAGAGATACTAGCAAAAAAATTTAACATAGGGTATGTAACAGAAAAAAAAATAAAACAAGGAAAGAAGAAGAGGATGGAAGAGAGAGAGGTAAAGGGGGGAGAGACCAGACCTAAAAACAATAGATATGAAAAAGAAAAACCAACACACACACACACACAAACAATCCAGCAACATCTATCTGGTGGATACGGATTGACATTTATCAAATACTCCTTTATTTCAACCAGATGAACCTTGTAAGATAAAGAAGAAGAAAAAAAAAAAGGAAAAAGACAAAGGAGAAAAAATAAAACAAAAGAGAAAAAAAGAAAAAGAAAACAGAGAAAAAAAAAATGTGGACAAAGCTTTCCGCATAGAAATGATATAATAAATAAATAAATAATAAATAATTAATAACGATAATGATGATGATGATATTAATAATAATAATAATAATAATAATAATAATAAAAACAAAAGTTCACAAAGCTTGGCAACAAAAGATTAACCAATGTAACATAACACTATTCAGATTATATATTCCAATAATAATAATAACAATAATAATGATAATAATAATAATAACAACAACAATAACAACAACACCAATGAGATAATCTAACAGTTGTGAATGATGATTCCCTCTGGGACAGAAACACACACACACACAAACTAAATTACGATAGATCAGTTTAATTGATTTCTATAGTTCATTTGTTCCCATGGCAGTTGCTAACGTCATGATAACAGTACTGGTAGTCATGGTGATGATGATGATGATGATGAGGTGGTGGTGGTGGTGGTGGTGGTGGTGTGGAAGTGGCATGACCGTTTATCAAGTTGTTCATAGTAATGATGATGATGAAGATGATGCTGGTGGAGATGATGGTCGTAGAGGGGGTAGCAGTGACAGTTGTGGTGATGGTAGCAGTGGTGGGGGTGGTTGCTGCAGTAATGGTGGTAGCAGGTGGTGGTGATGATGATGATGATGATGATAGTAGTGGCAGTACCAGTGTTGGTACAGGTGGTGGTAGCAGCAATGGTATGGATTGGTTACAGTGGTAGTGGTGATGGTCATTGTTGGAACCAATGCTAGTAGTCTATAGCATTAGCAATGATGATGATGATGATAGCAGCTAAAACAATTGATCAGAAACTATAACTATACTTAAAAAAAGAAAGAAAAAAAAAAGAGCCAAGGGAAATAACTCAAATGAACTACTGGCATCAATTTAGATAATTCAGATACTGTACCAAATAAAACATGCAATAAAAACAAAAAAAAACTCTGCAATTTACCTCTTAGTTGGAGAAAGAGAACAAAAAGAAAACCCTTGTAGTGATTTTTAGAAATACTCGAAATAAGGGGGAGATAACTTTGAGAAATTAGGAATTAGATTTTATACAAAACTGAATTAGGTTAGGTGGAGGGGGAGGGGCCCTTGATGTTTGTTTTTCCTTGTTAAACATGAAAATTTTAATTCATTAAGGCCTTCTGGCATATCTCCATCAATCAACTTGATTATGTTGTATACTTTGTACAAGAAGCGTTCAACAACAACTCCACCCCCCGCCCACCACCCTTGTGGCCATATTGTCAATGTATATGAATGATGAGTAGATTTACTAAGAGTTGAACCGTCATCACTGTCATCGTAGTCGACACCATCGCCATCACAGCCCCCCCTCTCCATCACCACTTCGCATTCTCTCTCATCTTCATCGCATCCTTCTCTCCACCACCACCACCATCACCACTCTCTAGTTCCACCATATTTCTTCACTCTCACTACACCTCTCTACTAGGCCTTGGCCCCTCTCTCTCTGTATGACAGCCATGGCCACCGCCATCATCTTGCAACCCTACCCCACCACCAGTCATCACACTTTGTAACACTACCCCCACCACTACATCTTGCCAAC
>NC_069002.1:4264874-4266983 GCF_001194135.2 Octopus bimaculoides | reverse complement strand
CTATCTTTCTCTCTCACACACAACTGCCCACACGCACACACACACAGTTTTTTAATGTTCAGTTTCCTAAGCTTGCACAATGAGGTAAAATTTCCTATGCCCAGATGATTTCCCTGTAGCCAGCCCATATCTCACCTGTAAGATTTTATTCACCTGCCCCACCCCACCATGTCCTTTTTGTTTTTTTAATGGAATTCCAACTGCAAGGCAATGAAACAATACCACTTCTGGTGTGAAAGTGTGACGCTTGCTTATAGCAACTGCACGATGTCCAGACGACAAGGAGACACCAACTCACAAGCATTCCAACCGTGGCTGTGTGGCTAAGAAGCTGGCTTCCCAACCACATGGTTCCAGGTTCAGTCCCGCTGCGTTGCACCTCAGGCAATTGCCTTCACCTGTAGCCTCAGACCGACCCCGAAAGGAGGACAGTCAAACTCAACCTCAGTGGAATTTGACCCCAGACTGTAGTGATGGACGAAATGCCTCTAAGCACCTTGCGCAGTGCAATAACAATTCCAGCAGCTCGCTACCATAAAACCCCAGACTAACAGAATCCCTTTGCACTGGTTTTTGTTTATTTTTCAGATGGTGGGACATGATATGAGTAATATTTGGCTGCTATTTCTATAAATAATAACCTAAAAGCCTAGAATGTGGTGTCCCACCAAATCTGCAGTTCCATGAAAGAAACTGGTAAAAGAATTTTTTTAAAAAATACAATAAAAGGAACATAAAAAAAAGGAAAACAAAAAAGACGATAAATAGACAATCAAGAAAGATTTGCATAGTTTACCTTAATAACTAGACACAGAGAGAATGGTAATGTGCATAGGATAATGACAAAAGAGAGAGCCATAAGCAAGGTGCCACATAAGCCGAGTTTGTTGTCGCGAGCCGCATCTGATGGAAGAGAAGACAGTAACAAGAGTGAGAAGAAGAAACGGAAAAGAAAAAAAAAAGAATAAATAAGATCAAATTAATAAATGACATATTTTAGAAAAAGGTGCAAGACAGCAAATTTGAACTCAGATTGTGAGGAACTGGAATGTACTGCAAGGCATTTTGTTTGTGTATTTTGCAGGAAGGGAAGAATCGGTTACATTTACGCCTGGCATATGACTGGTACGTTACTTTTGCTAACCATGGGAAGGATGTAAAAGTTGATCTCAGAGCTGAATTTGAACTCAGAACGCAAAGAGATGGAACATACCATAAAGTATTTTGTCTGTAAATTTTCAGGAAGGGAACAGCTGATTATGTTTACCCACTAATATGACCAGAAAAGGGTGAAGATCCCCTTCGGTCGTGAATGACCATGGGATTGCACCTAGAAAGTTACCCTTCGAGGTACAAGTCCAGGCAAGGTTGTTTGTGGAAAACCAACAGTCACCCATGCATACCAGGCTCCCCTCTCCATGCCACCGATGTTATCCAAGTTACAGGGATGTAAACAAACCCACACTAGTTGTTGAGCAGTCATGGGGTACAAACACACACCCACACAATATATATATATATATATATATATATATATATATAAATAAAATCAGCATCGTTATCATTGAGCAGGCCAGGTGAGCCAGCAAGGTGGTATCATTCAAAGGCTAACATGAAGCGCATTGTGACCAGCGATGTACAACAATATCCTACAGCCTGGTTGATACCATGACTAACATGATGCGACCCGTACTTTATTTCACTGACCATGGAAAAGATGGGACAAAGTTGACTTCAGCTCAATTACAGCTATATGATAAAATGATAAATTAAGAATTAATTTTAGAAAAAATTGTGATTCCATGCTTCAGAGCAAAAATCCAAATTTGCCCCACCCCTTGCCTTCTGTTAAATTGTCTTTAATGTCTTAAAATCATTTCCCTTCTCTTTGCTGCTTACTTACAACTGCCGCTAGGATTTTGTTTTCTTTCTCCAACTAAGATGCAAGATTCAATTCACTTAAAATTTTTTATTTTTATATACATCAATCAGTAAATCATCAGCTACTCAACTCATAGGATAAATTCATGCCACTCAGCCACTAATTAAATTATTTATATATACATACATACATTATATATATATATATATATATATATATATATATAT
>NC_069002.1:4261343-4264450 GCF_001194135.2 Octopus bimaculoides | reverse complement strand
AAAAAAAAAAAAAAAAAATTAATAAAAGCATTCCCAAAAACTCTGCCTTCGAATGTACCCCTTTGTCATGTCCAACAGTTTTGTGGGGTATCCTATGTGAAGAATTCACTGTAAAATGGTAGGCTGCCATAAAACAGACAGCAGATACATCTTATTCATGATTAATTTAATTCAAGATGTTTGAAGTCCTGTTGTGGCCAACTTTGCCTTTCATTGCTCACCAAGTAATGAGATTGATATCAATGACCATTTGCTCCCTCTAAATTCCTGGCTTTGTGCCTCAGTTTCTAAATTCCTGGCTTTGTGCCCATCTGAATGTATCTCCTCTGTAGCAAGACACATGTGCCTGCTGCTCCTCTCTCATATTTTTTAGCCCCACAACACCCATAATACCATAAGAGATGTTATCTCGGGACAAACACTGCAGTCACTGGCCTATCAACAGTATATATACATTTAGTAGGATACATAGATTACTATTTCAGAAGGACTTATTGATTACCAATGTGTGTGTTTGTGCCCCATATATATTTTAATATAACCCTGGAGAGTAAAGACTGTTGAAATGGTAGGGTTTGAACTCAGGAAGTAACAAACACAACTAAAATACCACTGTACCTACCAATTCGCCAGAATAAAGTCTTACACCAACATGCAACCACATAAGAGTCGTAGGGGGGGGGGAGATAATTGTGAAGTTGTGGTGGTCATGCCCTATCAGAGTGCATTAGTGACAAATCATTAAAGTGATCCAACTGGGAATTGAAACTGAGTTTCTAACTTTATCCAACACCTAACTACCATATCACTGGATCCATTTCCTACATGTGTGCATGTAGGAATGCATGCACTTGTTGCACCTACATGTGTGTATGTCGATGCTTCCATCCAGCAGTACATGTGTATATCTATGCTTCCATCCACCAGTATGTGTATGTATACATGTGTGTATATATGTGTACATGTGTGTCTGTGTGTGTGTGCCTGTGTGTGTGTGTGTGTGTGCCTGTGTGTATAAGTATACAAACATTCCTGTGCTTGTATGAGTGAGTGTGCATGTATACACTCACATCCACCAATATGTGTGTACATACATGTTTCCTATATACATGTGAAGGCGTGTGGCTTAGTGGTTAGGGCTTTTGGCTCGTGACTATAAGGTCGTGAGTTTGATACCTGGCAGTGCAGTCGTGTCCTTGAGCAAGACACTTTATTTCACATTGCTCCAGTTCACCCAGATGGCAAAAAATGAGTAGTATCTGCATTTCAAAGGACCAGCCTTGTCACACACTGTGTCATGCTGAATCTCTCTGAGAACTACATTAAGGGTACACATGTCTGTGGAGCACTCAGCCACTTGCACGTTAAATTCACAAGCAGGCTGTTCTGTTGATCGGATCAAATGGAACCCTCATCGTCGAAACTGATGGAGTGCCAGATCTGTATACATGCTTGCATCCATAGGTTTCTATGTAAATGTTTGAGCTGTCTTGGTGGTGGTGGTGGTGGTGGTGGTGGTGGTCATGGTAGTAGTGGATGGTCTGTGGTAGCAAGACAACACTACTGCATTATCATCATCATCATCATCATCATCATCAGTAGGACTGAAGCAATACTTACTTGTTGAGGAACCCGAGGCATAGACCCAAGGTGCCGCCTCCAAAACATTAAAACTTGCTTCTATTTCAGTAAGGGAGAAATGATAAATTAATAAATGCATCAATTAAATAATTAAAAAAAGTTAATTCATGTAAATTTCGAGTGGGGGAGGGGGCATTCTTTTTGCTGCTTATTTCTCTCAGAAGTTAATGTTTTTTTGTTTTTTTTACAATTGATGTAAGTAAATTAAAACCACTTTTCTTCTTCAAAAACACCTCACAAGTATGAAAGGATTCTGGAATCAACATAATTTGGCTGAATTTGGATTACACTTAATAATTTGGTGAAATGTTTTTACTGATATATCTGCAGAAAGTAGTATCCTGAAATGTATGAGAGAGAAAAAAGGACGCAGAGGGAACACTATCTTGTAGTGATAAAAAATAAAAAAAAAGTCATCTAGCAGTGAATTAACCCTTTAGCATTTCAACTGGCCATATCTGGCCAAAATATTCAACCTGTTTTATGTTCAAAGTGGCTAAATACAGCCACTTACACCTACCCTACAATGTCATTCTAGAAATTAATAGTTACCTCATCGAAATCTCAAAGCTACAATATAATGCATGATTAATACAAAACAATGTGATTAAATGAATAAATAAGCATTATTTCTGACAGAATGCTAAAGGGTTAAAATTAGTTTTCAACTAGTTGAAATCTTCAATAATTAAATAATCCAAAAAACCACATTTTGATAAAAACATTAAAATTAAGAATTTTTCAGAATTTTCTAGAACTGGCATGGATAACCTTTTAACAAGAAGTCACACATGGCTCATTATCAAGTGAGTTGCACAACTTAAAAAAATAAGTGAAGATAATCTTTTGTTGGGTGTGTCATTCAGAAACTCCTGCTCCTGCAGGTCAGAGGTTGCCCATAATTATTTTAAAGAGTGTAGGCTTTAATAATTGCTTTCGTTTAGTAAGGGTAACATACTAACAAATTAATAAGCAGCTTTCTTTGTTAGAGTACATAGATTGTTATTTTATATTTATTTGGAAACAAATTCCATTTTTACCAAAAGATATAAAAGAGAAAAACCAAAAAAAGAGGAGAGAGGCAAAAAAATATTTAACTAGCAAATGATCCCTGGTTGGTGAAAGAAAGATAAAGATGACTTCCAGATCGAAGAAAGACTGAGCTGATCATCGGAGGAGACAGAGAAGCAAAGATGACCTCATGAGATTAAAGACAGTAAGGGAATGATCCAGAAAGATGAAGGGTTAAGCTGATGTCAGAAGCACAAGGTTTTGGTTGAATAGGAAAAGGAAGGAAGTAGCAGAAGTTTTGTGATGGTCCTGGCTCTCAAAAGATGTCATGATTGACTAGAGTGGGGTATTATATGGTGGAGTAGTGGGGGTGAAGTAGAGATGAAGTAGACTAGAGTGGAAGTTGGGTGGAGGGTGGAAGCTGGGTGTGGAGTGGAGGCTGGGTGTGGAGTGGA
>NC_069002.1:4258645-4261144 GCF_001194135.2 Octopus bimaculoides | reverse complement strand
GGGGGGGTAGAGTGAAGTAGAGGACAGTGAAGTTGCAGCACTCAGAGATCAAAACCGTACTGTTTAGACTTAACAAGAGAAAGTGGCAGATGTAAATAACAAAAAAAAAAAAAAGGAAAAATACAGTTTATTTGTCTTTCCATGGTGGTTGAAGTCTTAAACAGAAATTAATCCCATCTCATTAGTCTCCAGAGATAATAATGAACTAATTAATTAAACTATATTGGCCGATAGAAAAATATCAATTTTAGTCTACAATGACATCAGCAGATGCTGTTGGCAGTGGTATTATGTATATGATGCATGCACCCACACAAACGAGATCCTATGGTATAAGGACACGCAAGGAACATAAGTCAATTTGCTGACATTAAGTACGCATACAAGTAAATGCCCTTATACATTTCATATGCACACACATGCATGTGAGTGTGTGTGTGTATATACATATATATATATATATATATATATATATATATATATATATAATTTTAAATAATTATTACCTTTGATGGTTTTTTATTCCCATGCTGACCACTTGATAGGATCAATATTTTAAATATCGAGCTTATCCTTATTTATATAAATATATATATATATATATATATATATATACGATGTATATGTGTGTTATATATACATACATATATGTATGTGTGTGTGTATTTGTGTATGCATGGAGATGGAGATGCATTGTGCAACAAAATGGTTCATATTTGGTTGATTAAAAATGTAATGACAAGTATTTATTGACCTTTTCCTTTTCTTTAAAAATTGGCACAAACTTTCCGGACAACCCAATATATATATATATATATATTGGAGGCACAATGGCCCAGTGGTTAGGGCAGCAGACTCGTGGTCGTAGGATTATGGGTTTGATTCCCAGACCGGATGTTCGGAGTATTTATTGAGTGAAAACACCTAAAACTCTACGAGGCTCCGGCAGGGGGTGATGGTGAGCCCTGCTGTACTCTTTCACCACAACTTTCTCTTGCTCTTTCTTACTGTTTCTCTTGTACCTTGTATTTCAAAGGGTCAGCCTTGTCACACTCTGTGTCACGCTGAACCTCCCCGAGAACTACGTTAAGGGTACACGTGTCTGTGGAGTGCTCAGCCACTTGCACATTAATTTCACAAGCAGGCTGTTCCGTTGATCGGATCAACAGGAACCCTCGTCGTCGTAACTGACTGAACCCAATACCATGTGGTTGGGAAGCAAGCTTCTTACCACACAGCCATGCCTGCTTCTACTACAAGTTATGCTTGGTAAATTATTCTTTTGGTGCTGTGGCCTGATTTGCGATTTTTAGCAAATATTTCATGAGTTGCAGTGGAAGACTGTGTCAAAGACCAGGAAGCGGATGGTGTGCCGAAAAATTTTGAGACACCAAACGATAAATGTTTAAGTGAAGTTAACAGTTTTTTTTTCTCTGCTTTTGAATAGTTAATAAGTGTCTACAATGTAGTAATTGCTTTAGTTTCAACACATGGCCTCAGATCAAATCACTCGCCAGACTAGCAAAAAAACAACAACAACAACGACTCTGAAATTCACTGAATCTTCTGTTCACAAAATAAATATATAAATAAATAGATTTCTTTAAAAATATAAAAAAATTAAAATAGTTTCCTATGCCTTGACTAGGCACCCACCATCAGCCCAGCCAACCAACAAGAACAACAACAAAGATGGTTTTGTGCTATATTTCACAAAGTGTTATCATTACCATCACTGAGAGTAGCAGAGCATTGAGCTAAATGCCCACATGTATGTGTGTGTGTGTGTGTGTGTGTGTGTGTGTGTGTGTGTGTGTGTGTGTGTGTGTGTATGTATGTGTGTGTGTGTATACACATACATATATATATATATACACATACATATATATACACACATATATGTATATATATACATATATATACACATACATACATATATATACATATACACACATATATATATACACAAATGCATATACACATATACTTTTATTCTTTTACTTGTTTCAGTCTCTTCACTATGGCCATGCTGGAGCACTACCATGAAGAGTTGTAGTGGAACAAATCAACCCTAGGACATATTTTCTAAGCCTAGTGCTTATTCTAACAGTCTCTTTAGCCAAACCGCTAAGTTACGGGGGACGTAAACACACCAGCATCGGTTGTCAAGAAGTGATAGGGGCACAAAGACAGACACACACACATAACAGGCTTCATTCAGTTTCCATCCACCAAATCCACTCACAAGGCTTTGGTCGGCCTGAGGCTAAAGTAGATACTTGCTCAAGGTACCATGCAGTGGGACTGAACCCAGAACCATGTGGTTGGGAAGCAAGCTACTTACCACACAGTCATGCCTGCACCTTTATATATCTTGTTTCAGTCATTAGGCTGCGGTCATACTGGGGCACCGTCTAGAAATTTTAGTTGAATGATGCAACCTCAGTGCTCTTTTTCACTTTTTTGTTTTTTTTAAAATCCTGGTACTTATTCTATCAA
>NC_069002.1:4257496-4258384 GCF_001194135.2 Octopus bimaculoides | reverse complement strand
AGCTCTGTGCCAAAATTTCAAACCATTATTATTATGATTATTACTACTACTACTACTACTATTGAGGAGGGGAGAGGTATAATATTCTTTCAATGTGTGTGTGTGTGTGTGTGTGTGTGTGTGTGTGTGTGTGTGTGTGTATGCATACATGTTTATGCATCTGAGAGAATGGTTATATATGCACATGCATGTTGGCATTCTTACATATGACTATTTGCGCATGCACATACATGTGTGTGTGTGTGCAGTTTTATGCATGCCCATGTGTACACAGGGAAAATCTGTATTCGACCTGTATATGTGTACGCATGCATGTGCAGTGGGCAGGTGGGCATGTGTGTGTATGTGTATGTGTGTGTGTGGTGGGGGTGTGGTGGGGGTGCAGGTATGCATGTGCAATGATACACATGCCCAAGTTAAGTGCAGCACCAAACAAAGTGGTGGTTCTAGAATTTCACTTCTGGAAGCTGACTGCACCCTGTTGTAACAACCATCGATCTTAAATCAAGGTCAATAGGTCAGATGCTGCCTAAAAGAAGAATAGAAGGGGGAGGGGAGGGAAAGAGAGAGAGAGAGAGAGAGAGAGAGGAGCACAAAGGAAAGAGAAAGAAAGAGTGGAAGTGAGGGAGAGCAAGAGAAAGAGAAGGAGAGTAAGAGAGAGGAGAGTGAGAGAGCATGAGGAAGGAGGGAGAGAGTGTGAGACAGGGAGGGAGAGCAAGAGAGGAGAGAGAGAGCGAGAGAGAGAAGGAGAGAGAGAGTGAGGAGAGAGAGCGAGAGAGGGAAGGAGAGTAGAAAGGAAAGAACAAAAGAAAAGATAGGAGAGAGATGGAGAGACATAGAAAAAAGAGAATGAGAGAGAAAGAGGGAGAGGTTGTGAGAGAGAGAAAG
>NC_069002.1:4255281-4257106 GCF_001194135.2 Octopus bimaculoides | reverse complement strand
CTGCAGGCTCCAGATATAAACATCACCAGCATCACAACCACCACAACCACTACTACCATCATCATCATTGCTACCATCAGCAGCAGAAGCATTATCACCTATATTTTGGGTTTCAATGTATTTTGAGGTAAGTTATCCAATCAATCCTTTCTTTGTAAAAAAGGAAGCATTAGGGTTTAATTTCAGAGAGATTAGGCTGTGTATGTGTATGTATATATATATATATATATATATATATCAGAATTGGACCCCAGGGCAAATTAGTGCACTAGATCCTATAAAATTTGACTGAGAGCCACAGTATTTATGTAGATTAGAAATGGGCCTCAAGGCACATCAGCAAACTAGGCCCTAAAGTATTTATCTATTGACAGCAAACCACAGTATACATAGATCAGAAATGGGCCCTAAGGCAAATAGGTGCACTGGGCCTTATAGAATTTATTAACAGCAAGTTGCAAAATACTTAGAATCACAATTAGGCCCCTAAACCCGGGAGGCCCCTGAGAAACTGTGCAGTGTGCCCCTGCCTGAAGATAGTACTGCTTGGATTGGGGTTAGACTATGTGCCAAAATGGAAACAGCAAGGTTAAACTGGACAGTGGCATTGGCACCTGGGTGTAAAAGGAAGCAAGATGTAGTGTGCAAGAGGGAGATCACTGCATTGGTACAAAGATAATGCGTTTTGAAGATCATAACGGATGGGTAGAGAAGTACTGAGAGATCAGAAGTGGAAGAGGAAAACAAGGAGAGAGAGAGAGAGAAGTTTCAAGGGAGTGATTTTAGGGCAATGAACCTCACACGAGAGATGACAGAAGGAACAGCAGATGCAGTGTTTGTTGGGAAGAATCGAATCAGTCCAACCCATGCCGGCATGGAAAAGCAGTTGTCAGAATGAGGACGAGGACAATGATACTCGTGTTTATTGCTGATAGAGTTACTGGCATTCTCCTCCTTCCCATACTGATAACAGCTAATTTACATTCATTTATTACATAAACATTCTAAAATAAACAGATTTATAGAGCCAGTAAGGGTGGTGCTGTGATAGTGGTGTCAGAGTGGTGACAGTGGTGGTGGTGGTGGTGGTGCCGGAGACTACGATGGTGATACCATCCATTGCTATCACCACCAACTGAGGTCATACAGTTTAAGCAGCATCAGCCTACTCTGCTGCTGTTGCTATCATCATCATCATCATCATTATTATTATTATTATTATTTTGTGTCTAAAGAATTGCACAGAGAAGAACTCTGTCTCCAGACATTCTGGGTCTCCACAAAACCTTCCATTGTAAGGGTTTTGTTTCTTCTTATTCTTTCCTTCTTTCTTTCATTTTTTTATTCTTTTATATATATTCTATGTTATTTTTAACAATTTAATCAATTCTTCAAATGCCGCTTGTTGTTGTTGTTGTTATCTTGTTTTTTGTTTAAATTAAAAACAAATCATAACAAGATAGAACAACATATTTATTAAGTAACACTACTACCACCACCACCACCACCACCATAATCACCACCATGACCAATGACCACTACCATAACCAACACTACCGCCACTATCATCAACAACAACGAAGACTATAAATAATGGTTAGTTAGTGGGGTAGGGCCCGAGATAGGGGTGGGATAAGGGTGGATGTAGGTATGGCTTAACATGATATAACCATTGTTGATTATATTATATTTTTGGTAACTCAGGTTGGTGGGTTGGAGTAGTGACGGGTGGGGTGGGGGGCAGTGTTATTTTAGCACAAACTTCGTGTACATGTATAGTGTGTGTGTGTGTGTGTGTGTGTGTGTGTGTGTGTGTGTGTGTGTG
>NC_069002.1:4253091-4255271 GCF_001194135.2 Octopus bimaculoides | reverse complement strand
ACTTACACACAGACACACACACAGAGTAATGTAGAAGTTTGGACAAGTCCACCACTGTTTACTTGCTAGAATTAGCTCTTTCAGGCTATTTCAATTTAAGATGGTGGTGGTGGTGGTGATGTGTCTGTTTGTGTGTGTGTGTGTGCAACATGTGTGCGTGAGAGAGAGAGAGAGAGAGAGAGAGAGAGAGAGAAAGAGAGATTAGTTCTGACTTCGGGCTAAACCACTACAAGGCATTCTACCATTTTGCTTTTGTTATGTCACTAACAATGAAAATAATACTAATACTGCTACTAATAATATTTTCAAATTTCAGCACAATGCCAGCAATTTTAAGGGGAGGAGGAAGTTAATTATGCCAACCCCAGTGTTCAACTGGTACTTGTTTTATCAACCTCAAAAGGACAAAAGGCAGAGTTGACTTCGGTGAAATGTGAACTCAGAATGTAAAGACAGACAAAACGCTGAGCGGCATTTTGTCCGATGCGCTAACAACTCTGCCTGCTTGCCATCTTTAATAATAATAACCCTTTCTACTGTAGGCACAAGGCCTGATCAACCCCAGCATGTAGCTGGTATTTATTTCATCGACCTCGAAAGGATGAAGGTGATGTCGATGACAATGGCAACAACAATGACAACAATGATTACTATGGTGATGATGATCACCTCTTCAACAAGACACTTACCTCTACCCCTCTATCACACTTTTTAACTCCTTGTCACCAGGCACGAAGCTACCTCCCTCAATACTACACCACCATCGAGTGAGGTGAGGCCTTGTCTTATGAGTTACCTGGTAACCTCACCAGTGCTACATAAAAAAAAGCACTTAGAACACTCTGTAAAATGGTTGGCATTAGGAAGGGCCTTTGGCCAAAAAAACCATGCCAGAGCAGACACAGGGGTCTGGAGCAGTCATCTGGTTCACCAGTGCCTGTCTTACTGTCCGACCCATGCCAGCATAGAAAAACAGAAGAAAGGGACGGTAAAGGATGATGCTGATGATGGCTTGCAACATCCAGTAGATCACACTTTAGCTTATTTTTCCAAATTCATTCCAATGGCCACTTTTATAGATTATTACATTTAATTGCTCTTGAATCAAGAAATATGGTTTCTGACAAAAACAGGAATGTTTGAATCCCAACAACACTGACCCGCTGTTGTTTGTTTTTCACCAAAAGCTTTCCCCACTCCACTCTCTCCCCTTCACTCACACACTATCTCCTCCTCTGACTCCCCTCTCTCATGTTCTCTCTTTTCCCCCCCTCTCTCATTCCTCTCATACTGTTTCTCCTCCTCCCTCTTTCGTGCTGTGTCTCTTCCCCCCCCCCATCTCTCTGAAACTAAACAATTATTCGCTCCTTTTAATCAAATCTGTGCTATTTTGCTTCATACATTCATAATTGAGTGTAATTAACTAACTAGACATTATTAATGTTAATTGCAGTTTTTCTGACCAAAATAATTTACAATGAGCAAAAACAAGCCAAGGCAGGGGTCTCAAAACGGTTACTCGACCTGTTAGAAATAGCAGCCAGACATCCCTCATTCCATATTTCTGCAATCTAAAACAAAAAAGAGGCAGGGACCCAAGAAGGTGGCCACAAACTGACAAATACCCCCAGCCCCATGCACATACGCGCACACATGCACAAGCACACACATCCACAAGCACACACATCCACAAGCACACACATACATAAGCACACACATACATAAGCACACACATACATAAGCACACACATACATAAGCACACACATACATAAGCACACACATACATAAGCACACACATACATAAGCACACACATACATAAGCACACACATACATAAGCACACACATACAATGGATGCATGCTGGAGAGAGAGACAGAGAGAGAGAGAGGGGGGGGAGACAGAACAAAGGGAGAGGAAGTGGTAGAGAAAAAGGAGCGAGCAAGTCAGGGAGAGAGTGAGAATGGAGAGAGAGAGAGAGAGAGCGTGAGTGTGTGAGAGAGAGAAAGGAATTGGGAGAGAAAGTGAATGAGAGAGCCAGAGAGAGAGCGAGACAGCATGAGAGTGTGAAAGAGGAGAGCGTGAGAGAGACAGTGTGTGTGTGTGTGAACTGGTGTAACGAACTCCACTGTATACTTAAAACAAAATGAGTCATTAAAAGTGTGAAAAATAGAACAAAAAA
>NC_069002.1:4250078-4252752 GCF_001194135.2 Octopus bimaculoides | reverse complement strand
TCTTTCATCTGATGGAATTTAATACACACACACACACACACACACACACACACATATATATATATAAAAGTATATTATGTTATAATATAAATAAATTATTGGATTGTCAATTGAATCCTTCTATTTCATTCATTGTTTATATATATATATATATATATATTTTTAATGATTAGCCAGAGATGATTTTTAAAATGAGAATATCTGAAATAAACTCGACTGCTCTCACAAACGGGAATACTAAAAATGAACCCGACTGCTCTAAAAAAATTAAGTAAAAAAGCAGGAAAAATAAATCCAGAATCCTTGTCTGGTACAGGATCGCTCCCAAAATCTAATCAGCTTGTGCCAGTCACGAGGCCAAACATCCCCGAAAGTTTCATTCAAATCCATGTAGCAGTTATTGAGATATTTTGTCCACAGACAAACAAACAAACACAACTACAAACAATATCTCCGCCAAGGCAAAGGTAATACTAATAATGTATAAATGATGTCTGACATAAGTCTCGTTAACAGGTATGATGACCTATATTTGGAGGTGATCGAGGGTGGTGGGACGGGGTAGGGGATTATATTGACACCTTCAGTATTTGACTTCTATTTCTGCTTTATTGATTGAAGAAGTGGAAATGGCAGAGTTCACTTGAGTACAAAACAAAGTTATTTATTCTTGTGTTTTGACACTTTTAGTGAGATAGCCACTGCCATGCCTGAAACATTCACACCTACACATTGTGTATGTGCATGTGTATGCGTGCGTGTGTACGTGTGATAAATCATTTTTAAGAACACAATTAAGTAGCAGCTGTCACCATTCTTGTCGTTTAAAGTACTTGTTACATGCTGATATGTCTTGAACAGTCCCAGAGGATCCAATGGCTCCAAAGGATGAGGTAAGCTGTGAGGTAAGAAGTTTGCTTTCCCACCACATGGTTCTGGGTTCAGTCCCACTGTGTGACATTTTGGGCAAGTGTCTTCTATAGCTTCAGGACAACCAAAGCCTTGTGGGTGGATTTGGTAGACGGAAACTGAAAGAAGCCTGTGGAATGTGTAAGTATGGGTGCAGGATATATGTTTATGTGGGTGTATGAATGTGTGTGGGATATGTACGTACATGTGTGTGTGTGTGTGTGTGTGTGTGTGTGTGTGTGTGTGTGTGTTTGTTCTCCCACCATAATTTGGCAACCAATGCTGGTGTGTTGACATCTCTGTAACTAAGTGGTTCGGCAAAACAGACCGATAGAATAAGTACTAAGTTTACAAAGAATAGGCCCTGGGGTCAATTTGTTCAACTGCAGGCAGTGCTCCAGCATGGCTGCAGTCAAATGACTGACAAATAAGAGAAAAAAGATATAAAAAAAAGGAGAATAAAAAACAATAGCATTCACCCCACCTCACCAGGTTTGTATAAAAAGACCATCACTTCGGAATTCTATACTCTTTGTTTTGGTGAAGTGACCTGTTTGCCATTGATATGTCTTTTGGTTTTCATTTTGCCATGGTAACAGAGTGCGTCCTCTATTCATTGCCTTTGTCACAATGGCTCCTTTGATATCTATCTATTTACCTTTTGGTTTCTGCAGGTACACACCTATACATATATTAAATACCATTATGTACGTACATATCCCACACACATTCATACACCCACATAAACACATATCCTGCACCCATACTTACAAACACATTCCACAGGCTTCTTTCAGTTTCCATCTACCATACTCACTAATAAGGCTTCGGCCGGCCTGAACGGCTATAGTAGAAGACACTTGCCCAAGGTAACTGCAGTGGTACTGAACCTGGAACCATGTGGTTGAGAAGCAAGCTTCTTAGCACACAGCCAAGACTGCCGTTGCCAGTACCGCCTGGCTGGCCTTCGTGCGGGTGACACGTAAAAGCACCCACTACACTCCCTGAGTGGTTGGCGTTAGGAAGGGCATCCAGCTGTAGAAACTCTGCCAAATCAGATTGGAGCCTGGTGTTGCCATCCGGTTTCACCAGTCCTCAGTCAAATTGTCCAACCCATGGAAAGCGGACGTTAAACGATGATGATGATGCATATATGTGGTATACATGCATTCATATGTCCACATATATATATACATACATTGTGTAATCTGTGTATACATAAATGTGTGTGTGTGTATGTGTATAGAGCAGGGTTTCTTAAAACAGGTTTTCTATGAAAAAAGAAATTCTGAAAATGTCACAATGGTTCCTTTGATTCTTTTTCCTTGGTTATCTCCTTACCTTTTCGTTTCTGCACGTACACACACACACACACCTATACAGATGGCATATACATAGTGCACATATTAAACTCCATTATGTACATACATACACATATATTCAGCCCCCATACTTACAACAATGGCCACACACACACACACACCTTCACACATGGTCATACAAACATACATACATATCACACACAGACACACACACAAATATCACATGCATTGAAATGTGTACGTCACACACACGTACCCCCTCCACACACACATGTACACACACATACCCCCTCCACACACACGTACATACCCCTTCCACACACACACCTATATCTGATTTCATACAAGATGATGACTCATCTATCAATTTTTATTTTAACCTCAATCAGAAAAGAAAAAAGAAGAAAAAAAAGTAACTAACAACCAGGCATAGGTGTGGCTGT
>NC_069002.1:4248221-4248592 GCF_001194135.2 Octopus bimaculoides | reverse complement strand
CGTTAGCACGCCGGGCGAAATGCTTAGCGGTATTTCGTCTGCCATTACGTTCTGAGTTCAAATTCCGCCCAGGTCGACTTTGCCTTTGATCCTTTCGGGGTTGATTAAATAAGTACCAGTTATGCACTGGGTCGATGTAATCGACTTAATCCGTTGGACTGTCCTTGTTTGTCCCCTCTATGTTTAGCCCCCTGTGGGCAATAAAGAAATAATAATTATTATTATTGGAGAGGGTGGTGAACTGGTAGAATCGTTAGCACACCGGGGAGGGGGGGTATGGAATGCTTAGCATTTCATCTGGCCTTATGTTCTGAGTTCAAATGCCATCGGGGTCAACTGTGCCTTTTATCCCTTTCAGGGTTGATAGAATA
>NC_069002.1:4245065-4247545 GCF_001194135.2 Octopus bimaculoides | reverse complement strand
AGAGAGAGAGAGAGAGAGAGAGAGAGAGAGAGAGAGAGAGATATTGTATTGCCCCTTGTTTTCAGGTGCGTTCATCGATTGTAAACAAAAGCTTTACCGTTCATAACAGACGGTGCTACTTGCCTGCGGTCCGCTGCGAAAAGCACGTCCAGGCTTCTTGACAAGTCTTGGCACGTTTACAATTCTTTGCAAACAAAAAGCCTCAGTGTTTCAGCATTCATTCAAACGGTACCCTTTGTCTCCAGTTCTCCCGCGTAACGGTATCCCGACTCTCGATAGACCGAGAGCATTGTTATTTTGCTTAGTAACAGGTGAGAGTCGGGGTTTTCGTTAGAGAGGATTTAGCACGTATATTTTTTGCATGAGAGTAATGGAGTAAATGGTAAACTACACGAAGTGAAGCAGGTGAATAAAAGAGGGTAATCCGAGAGTTACATACAAAGATTCTTCGCTTTGT
This sequence comes from Octopus bimaculoides, assembly GCF_001194135.2. Classification (NCBI taxonomy): domain Eukaryota; kingdom Metazoa; phylum Mollusca; class Cephalopoda; order Octopoda; family Octopodidae; genus Octopus; species Octopus bimaculoides. The sequence goes on along the minus strand of NC_069002.1, from coordinate 4,247,088 downwards.
TATTGCTTAGATGCACATATCTTAATATGCGCTATTTAGTACATTGTCAATTAAGAAACACAAAAGTCTGGAGTCATTCGGCTGTTCACGTTAGTAAGCACATAACCAAAAGTGTGTGTGCATGTATGTAGAAGTGCGTGCATATGTGTGTTGAAATGCATGCATGCATGTATGAAGTTAGAGCGCTTGTGCACGTTTGTGTGAAGTTAGAGCATGTGTCTGTGTGTATGTAAGTGTGTGCGTGTATGTGCGCGCGCACGTACATAAGTGCGTGAGCGCTGAAATGTGTGCGCGTGCATGTGTACAGAAGAGGGCGTGCATGTATGTACACTGGTGCGTGTGTATGTGTGTACAGAAGAGCATGCATGTGTTATAGTTAGTGCATGTAATAAAATCGGATACAATCTCTCCGATATAAGATATCGTTAGACGAGAGAGAGAGAGAGAGTGGGGGGGACGCGAAAGATGAGAAAGAGAAAGAAATAACAATAGATGCTAACCAAGTTAATTTAACAATCAATATCAATTAAAAATATTCAAGAGAAAACAAAATAGAAAAAAAAAATAAACTACCTAAATTGACAATCCATGCAATCGAGAGCTTTCTCCCCCAACCACACCGCTCCCCCCGCCGCCATTCTTCAACGTAAATTATTTCTCTTTATTTCTGTCGTTCATTCATTCAGTAAAAGATATTTATATCAAATGTACACATTTGTCAGATTTTAGCTTTCTCCCGATAACAACAACACTATCGCATATCCTGTATCAATCCCAGTGCATGCTACTGGCGAACACCGCCACCCTAACAACACATTCTCTCTCTCTCTCTCCACAGTCACGGACCAGATATCTATATCACGCTAACAAGACTTATCTCTCCCCATAGTTCATACTCAGTCACATTACTACTGCTAAAGCCACCTTAACTCTCTCCCTCTCACTCATTCCAGACACATCAAGCACAATGCCGTCCTAACAACACTAACACTCCAAACAGTCCAGGCGCGTTAACAACAACACAAGCCTAGCAACAAACACTAACTCTTCATACAGTACAAACATCTACAACACCAGCCTAACAACACACGCACTTCCACACTCTCTCTCTCTCTCTCTCTCTCTCTCGTACAGTCCAGAGACACCTACGAGACCCCCAAAACACAACAATATCACTCCTAACAACACTATCGCTCCCACTCAGATACACCAACACTCCAACACCACCCTAACAACTATGGCCCAGATACGTCAACAACACAATTTATCCTAACAACTCTCTCACACGCTTTAGTCATCTACAACGTATACCTAACAACACCATCTCTCTCACAATGGTCCAAACGTCTACAATACCAGCCTAACAACACTTTCGCCTACCACAGTCCGAACACATCTACAACACCATATTAACACTATCCTTTGCACTCAGCTCGATCGATCAATCAATCAATCGATGAAAATCCATAAGTGTAGCGATTGCTGAAGGTACATAACACAAGAAACAAAACTCTTACTTCCCCACCATCATCGCCCAACCTCAGTCCGAACAACATACGCACACAATCTAACCACATTAGTCGCAAATACGGTGCTGCTGAGATAAATATAAAATATGGAGGAACAACAAATTTACTGCGACCGACATCGCTTCACTCGTTTCCGCTAGAGTGACCATTAACCGACAATCATACACAGGTGGGCAGAGGGGATGAACTAACGGGACATATTCTACAGAGTCGCTCTCCACCTGTAAGAAATAACAGCTAAGTCTCCTTCAAATCACACTCTACCGCCTTGCGTCGAACTGTGACCGACATCATCTCGTTCACCGCCCGTGGAGTCACCACTAAGCAACAACTACAGACAGAGTGGACGAACACAGCGGTTCAACAAAAGAGAACAAATATCAGACTTAAACAGCGTGGCTGTGGTAAGAAGCTTGCTTCTCAATCACATGGGGCTGACCAAAGTCTTGTGAGTGGATTTGGTAGACGGAAACTGAACGAAGCCCGTCGTATAT
>NC_069002.1:4242669-4242924 GCF_001194135.2 Octopus bimaculoides | reverse complement strand
ATATATATATATATATATATATATATACACATGTATGTGCGCGTGCGTGTGTAGAAGAGAAGTGTGTGTGTACTTAATTATCATATTACATATTCAAAGATAGCTACATGAGGGAGTCTGGCAAACTATTCGTAATTACGGGCGGAGAGTAAATATCACGGAAATAATTGTATGCGGAGAGTTCGTACGACAGGGTGGGAACGCGAACTAGAAGAATAAAAAGAAAAATAGAACACAAGAAGGTTCGCTCCAACC
>NC_069002.1:4241822-4242659 GCF_001194135.2 Octopus bimaculoides | reverse complement strand
AAAAAAATAAGTACCAGGCTTTTTCGCTCGACTAAATTTCTTCAAGGCAGTGCCCCAGTATGGCCGCAGGTTTAATCATAGAAACAAGTAATAGATAAAAGACGTGTGTGAGAGAGAGAGAGAGAGAAAGAGAGAAAGAGAGAAAGAGAGTTACAAACAGAGTCCATCCGGCGAAGGGGGCCACACAGTTTCTATGGACCCAGTTTCAATCACAAAGCTTGGATTGACTTGATGCTATGGAAAAACACATTTTGCCCAAAAAGCTGCACAGTGGGACCGAACTCGAGATTTCGTTATTGCAAAGTGACCTCTCTAAGCATTCAACCATGCAGTAGTTCTAACTCTTTCTGCTACTGTTGGCACCAGGCCAGCAATTTGAATAAGTCGAGGACAGACGATTACAACTGGTACTTATTTTATCACCCGCGAAATAATCTTTTCTACTCTAGGCACAAGGCCCGAAATTTGGGGGAAGGGGCCAGTCGATTAGATCGACCCCAGTACGCAACTGGTACTTAATTTATCGACCCCGAAAGGATGAAAGGCAAAATTCTTCAGCTAAAACAGTTTCCAGTTCTTGTAGTGATGATGGTAGAGGATATCGACTCCTTACTTGTTTTTCTAAAATGCACCATAAATGTTCAGTAATATTGAGATCTGGGGACTGTGGTGGCCAGATAAGATGTTCAACTTCACCAGAATGTTCCTCGTGTCATTCAGTAACAACTTTAGCTGTGTGAATTGGTGCATTATCATCCTGAAAGATTGCGTTTCCCTCCGGAAACAGTTCCGCAACCATAGGATGAATTTGATCAGATGAAATGCTTAAATAGTCTT
>NC_069002.1:4240123-4240994 GCF_001194135.2 Octopus bimaculoides | reverse complement strand
GAGACAGTACTTTTTGATACACCAAACATTTTGGCTTTTTTCGTTATGTCAGCGCCTGCTATACAAGCACCAACAATTTGACCTCTTTGAAAGTCCGATAGATCTGTCATTTTAATGAATTTTAATTACCTTTTTCTGATATCTGAAAAGAAACAGCAATTTCAGCAAAACATATTAAGCAACACTAATAATAAATCAAAAGACAAACTTTTGACGGTTTTATAGATATCTCAAAATTATGATGCTATGACGCCAGGTGTTTCCACTATTTTGTCTAACCCTGTATATACGACGGGCTTCTTTCAATTTTTTGTTTGGTCGGCCCAAGGCTATAGTAGAAGACACTTGCCCAGGGTGCAACGCAATGGGATTGAACCCAGAAATATGTGGTTGGAAAGCAAGCGTCTTACCATACAGCCACACAATAGTTAGGAACCATGTATATGCCGATATGTTTCTATAATTTCCTAAACAAAAACATGAGTTATTTACTATTCAATTAGCGGAACCATTCATTGAGAAATACATAGACTTTATCTCATAATTCCTTTCACACTTCGGGGATATTATAAGTACATAAACTCTGCACCAAAACTTGACCCGTGTTTTTTTTATCATTTCGACCTAGGCACGACGAAAAGAATATTGTTACAGATTTATCTTGTTTCGTTCCCATTCACCTGTTTTACTTCGACCTTTATTAGTTTCAGCCAGGGGCTGTGGTCACGCTGGGGCACCAACATTCGGGGTCGATAAATTAAGTACCAGATGGGTACTGGAATCGATCTAATTGACTGGCCCCTCCCCCCAAAACTCCGGGCCTTGTGCCTAGAGTAGAAAAGAAAGAATGAATGAATATATATATATATAT
>NC_069002.1:4232138-4239448 GCF_001194135.2 Octopus bimaculoides | reverse complement strand
AAGTATTTTTCTTTTTTTATGTTAATTCAAATAACATAGCAAAGTTTTGTGTATGTTTTTTTGTTGTTGTTGTTGTTGTTGCAGTTCTAATCTTTCCATATAACTTTTCTTCGAGTTTTTTTTTTTGTCAATTTAACTCAATTCTTCAAACGTTTGACGTAGGTGTGCTATGAGAAGGAAAAAAAATAAATAAAACGAAATTATCTGACAACCCAATTATATATTTAGAGTTCGTGTAGTTTTTCAAGCATCATGTAGAAAGGGTGCCGATCGTGATCATTTACTAGGGGTCCTGTTACCATAAGGATATATACATAATTATAGAAAAACAAATGATAATATTAAGTTGTAAGTAGATAGTGCGTGTGTGTGTAAAACAGAGTTACTTGTCTTACACGTACATGTCAATGAAAATAGCTTTGCACTTTCAGAGTGTTTTGTGATACTTGTAATATTTAAAAAGTTACTCAAATATTATCGGAAACCCCGATTTGGCTACCTATCCGTGCCGTTGGATATTCTCCGGGAGAATATGTATGTATACAACTCCATCGAAACGCTGCCTAAGTTTTTAAACACACACACATACACACACGTCAAGCAAGAATACGTGGTCGCTAGAAATAGCTGTCAAATCTCCCTTACATAAAAAAAAAAGATAATAAAAAGTAAGACATTAGTATAAAAAGACATTAGTTTAAGAGAAGGAAACTAAATTTTCAAAATGGAAAATAAGCTGGTTGAATCTTTTGTAGATGGATTATTAAATTAAAAAAAAGAAAAACAGTTTGTGGTTAGTTTTAGAGTGAGAATTATTGTAATGACATTTAATAATATTCTAAAATTTTGTTTCAAACAGAGGCTTAGCTACGATTGCATAACATTGAAAGTTTTAACATCGGACAAATATGTATGCGATGTGCGTGTGTGTAGTAAGAAGCTTGCTTCCCAACCACACGGTTCTGCGTTCAGTCTGTGCGGCAAGCGTCTTCTACTATAGCCTCGGGCGGACCCAAAGCCTTGTGAGTGGATTTGGTAAACGGAAATTGAAAGCCCGTGATGCATGTATGTGTGTGTGTGTGTGTGTGTGTGTGTGTGTGTGTGTGTGTGTGTGTGTGTGTGTGTGTGTGTGTGTTCCACCACCGCTTGACAACCAGTGATGGTGTTTACGTTTACATCCCTATAACTTAACAGTTCGGCAAAAGGACCCTCTCGTCTTCTCGGCGCAATCAGGGCCGCCCTAGCAGTATTATAGGCCCCTGGGGCAAATCAATGCCCTGGGGCAAATCAATGCCCTGGGGCAAATCAATGCCCTGGGCACTATGATGGTTATTTCATGATAGCAACAAGCACAGCATACATAGATCAGAAATGAGGCCCCTAAACCCGCTAGACTCCCTAACAATTGCCCACTGCGACCGTAACCCTAAAGACATTACGTCGCGTAATTTGTTTCGTGTTTCATGTTCCCCTCTCACCTCGGCTGGGACTTTGTTTCTTTGTAACTTGTTTACTTTTGCGCAGTCGCAAAGAACTCAACCAACTTATTTTCGATTTTGAAAAAATCGTTCGGCTATCGACGCTTAATGCACACAGCAACGCAGAATTCGCGCAAATAAGACAGGATGGTCTTAGCTCGATTGTCTTTGGTAAGAGACGTTCGCTGGACCAGGACTGTCCTAAGCCTAAGCAATAACATATAAACATAGCACACACACACACACACACATACACACAAATACATAGAGAAAGGCCCGGTCTATGGTTTATTACAATGTCTTGGAGAAAATAAAATAAAATGAAAAAAAAAAAGGAATGGAATAGCTTTCGTCACAGGGTCCATGATGAAATCTATCCCAAACAGGGACCAAAAAGCAATGAAAACAGGACAACATACCTACATGTGTATGCATGTGTGTGTGTGTTATAAAGTAAGCATTTTTTTTTTACCTTCGCTCTCAATGACTGAATTCATTTTCAACCCTTCATTCGACATCGTTGACACAAGAGAAACCTCCTGACCGAACTCTGAAATTCCGGTTTGAGTTGCCGTTGTTATTTAGATATGTAGATGCGTGTGTAAATCGTTAGTCTTCTCTTACACGTCTCTGCTGGTCTCAAAACTTTCTGTACATTTAGTCTTCACACACACACACATATATATATATATATACACACACACACAGCTACTCTGTTTGACACACTTTGTTATACAAAGTCTGCATATTTATCACGTATATATTATGTATTAGGGTTGTGTTATCGCTCACACGCGCACACAGAAAGGCAAGGGAGGCATGTTTGGGGAAATGGGAAGAGGAGAGCGAGTGAGAGTGAAGTTGGGTGAGAAAACAGAGGGAGGAGTTAAATATCTACATTCACAAAGTGAGTAAATGAGTGAGAGAGAGAGAGAGAAAGTGTTTGAGAATCAGATAGTGTGTGTGTATGTGCATATACATACACAAACACAGAGAAACACGTTCGATGAGACACACACACACACACACACACACACATATATATATATACGGAAGTGGGGTAAGCGGAGGAGGCTATGCATTTATTGAGTAGCGGGTGGAGAAGATATGAAAAAGGTGGATCAGAGAGACATACACACGTATACAAAGGTAAAACGAGGGGACATCTACCCGCTTGATCAAGTCGGGAGCCTACCGTCTTCTTTTAACAACAAGACCCGTTTCATAAATGAAATCACATATACGCACACCTCAACCGACATGATGGTCACAGTTTTGAATGCCTTTTGCCAACAGGTCTAGCCAACTCGTGTATTAGCCCAGGGCTAAACAGCAATGACAAGCGAGGCAATATGGACATAAGAAATCATTCTCTCTCTCTCATCAGACTGCGGTCATGCTGGGGCACCGCCATGAAAGATTTTTAGTCGAATGAATCTACCCCAGTATTTTTTTTTTTTGCTAGCCTGGTACTTATTCTATCGGGTCTTTTTTTTTGTTTTGCCTACCGCTAAGTTACGTGGATTGGACACACCAACACCGCTTGTCAATGAAACATGTCCTGTCGTTAAAAGAAGACGGTAGGATCCCGACTTGTACCTTGATCAAGTGCATAGATGTTCCCTCGTTTTACCTTTGTGGGAGAGGGGACAAACACTGGCGTGCACGCGCACAGACACACACACACACATATATATATACATATATATACATATAAGTAAATGTAAAGATAAGCAAGTTTAGGCAGGTCAATGTACAAAGTGTATGAAATAAGATACAAAAAAAAATGCATATGCTTACATACAAAAAGGTCCGACTTACATAGAATAGAAATGATATCGAGAATTAAAGGGGGTTGAAGAAAGTGGCTGTGCGGTAAGTAGCTTGCCTACCAACCATATGGTTCCGGGTTCAGTCTCGCTGCGTGGCAACTTGGGCAAGTGTCTTCCACATAAAGCTTCGGGCCGACCAAAGCCTTGCGAGTGGATTTGGTAGACGGAAACTGAAAGAAACCCGTCGTATATATATATATATATATATATATATATATATATGGCTATCTTTTGATTTGATGTGAGAAAACGACAAGTGAAAGCACATGGGTTCTTTACCCTTTTACATACATCTCTTCAGATTATGAATTCGGGTTTATACCTGTAATTATTGGGGCACTGGGATACATAGCACGCTGTCTAAATACCAATCTTCAGAAACTAGGCTTCTCTAAACCAGAAAGGAGAAAGCTGATTCGAAGACTACAGGACTTGCATGCCTAGATTTGCAACTAGATGCATGAGAATACATGCATACACACACACGTACATACATACACTGTTAATGTTGAAATTCCAGTGACAAAGCCTTGGATCTAGGTTAGAAAGCGGCTCTTTATTGGCAAGAAATCTCGAATTAAACTGAATAATGACAAACTTATGCAATACGATATAGATTACTGTATTTCATACATATGAATAATCTGAAGTTGAAAGTTCAAACACTGCAGGAAGTGTGTGATTATGTTCAGTTGACACTGTTGAAAGATAAAATTTTTAAAAAATAAATCTTGTGGTGAGAGAGAAAGAGAGTGACTGATACACACAGACAGAGGCGTGCATCAGAAACTACATTATGGAAGCAATGTCACGGGATATAAATTCACATATTCCTTCATAACCAAAAACTCCTACGTATATCTCTCTATATATATACAAACATGAACTTAATGTACAGTTCACAAACACACACACATACTTATATCACAGCGCGCGCAAACAAACCCACGCATGTGTCACACAAACCGCACTCGAACAAACACACATAACCTCATTAATATATTTTCAGTACTGATTCGAAATTTTGGCACAAGGCCAGCAATTTCGGGGAGGCTTCTTTCAGTTTCGTCTACCAAATCCATCACAAGGCTTTGGTCGGCCTGAGGCTATAGTAGAAGACACTTGCCCGAGGTGCCACGCAGAGGGACTGAACCTGGAACCATGTGGTTGGTAAGCAAACTACTTACCACACAGCCACTCCTGCGCCACACACACACATACACTCACAACAATAGACGAAAACAAACACAAGCCAAATCAATCAAACGTAACAGAACGCGAACAAGCACACCTAAATCCATCCACACGACCACACACGAAGCAAGTAGAGTCATTTTTAATTAATCAGTAAGAAATAAAACGAGAGGGAAAGAGGGAGATAACCGCAATGGTTGATCGCGCTCTGTCACTGTCTGGCAGACGATGGGCGCTTAACCCTTTCGCATTACTCTGCCAAACATGATGCTTATTTATTTACATTGTTTCGAATTAACCTTTGCCAGTTTATTAACGTAAAACAGGTAGAATATTTGGGCCGAATTTGGTCAGTTTTAAACGTTAAAGAGTTCAAGTGAATGACAGTAGATTGGCCGGAAGTGACATCCTATAATTCCATAGAAGACTGGAGAAACCCTTTTATCTTTATTAACAAAACTCCCTCATTAAGCCACATGGACAGACACTGATCTGTACAGAAGTAGTTTGTGATATATTGAGTATTTCAAAAAGAGCAGCTGAAGTACGCCCGACAACGAACACCATTTTGAAAGCAATTCGATGGTTTGCATGTCGTCCCAAGTGAGCCAGCACAGTTACATACGAACGTGTAACTGTAGACAACAATTACATGTGAATAATTAAACGAAGGTGGTTGTGTGGTACGAAGTTTGTTTCCTAGCTACATGGTTCCGGGTTCAGTCCCACTGCGTGGTACCTTGAGCAACTATCTCCTGCTATAGCCTCGGGCCGACCAAATCCTTGAGAATGGATTTGAGAGACGTAAACTGAAAGAAACCCGTCGAATATGTGTGAAACGCATCGTGTGTGCGTGTGTGTGTGTGTGTGTGTGCGTGCGGTGTGTTTACGTCCCCATAGCTTATCGGTTCGGCGAAACAGATGGTTAGAATAAAAACCAGAATCAATATATATTGGGTCATCCAATAAATGAGGTTTTCTTCGATTACATGAACTAAAAGTCGGAGGAGGACGGGATAAACGACCTGCATCATCTTACTATAAAAGCAGGTAGTAATTTTAACTTATTCTTAGTGCAAGTTTTGAAGAGTGCAGTTCGATTTTAACAGTTATCTTTTCAAAGCTATAATTAAAGTGACAAAGGAGCATATTCAGCATATTTTGTGTTATGACTTCAATAAAGGCAACAACGAAACAGAAAATTCGAGGAATATTAATGCAATATATGGGGATCGGACAATAAACGTAAGCCAGTGTCAACGGTGGCTCCAGAAATTTCGATCCGGAAACTACAACCTAGAAGACGAGCTTCGTCCTGGAAGATCTGTGGAGCTCGATGAGGACGTCCTGTAAACCCCGTTTTCATGGAAATTAGGAAACTTCCATATTTTTCATGGAAGTTTGGAACACTCACATGAAAATGACATTCGCTTATCACCACGATCACATGAAATCAAGGCAATTTTACGTTAAACTCAACGATTATTCATCACTTTTAGTAAAGCGCTGATTTATTATTGTTTAACAAAAACAATATCAAGAATGACGTTCCGGTCAGATAAGTTATTATGTGACTGTGGTTCATTTGAGTTCATCCTGACCGAGCTTCGGTTATGACAAAATTTTCTAGCCTACGCCGAGCTCTGTTAAATGGTGATTAGGTTGTATGGCATGTTGTGGCGGAGAGGTGTGTTACAGAAAATTTCATCGATTAAATTTGGGATTGGGTTATTGTTCAGAATTTTTTCATGCATGAAGAAGCTTGTAATCAGGTATATCTATTTAGGTGCGTCATCTTCAGTTTAGGCGTAGTTAGCAGGCATGCCTGACTAAAAACACCTAACTACCGAACTTTAACTGTCACATTATCAAAACAAAAGATCAAACACTCCCTTAGTGTGTGTGTGTGTGTGTGTGTGTACACACAATTTTGTGGAGATGCGTGGCTTAGGCTCACGTGAGTTTGATCACCGGTGGCGCGTTGTGTTCGTAAACAAAACACTTTATTGCACGTTCCAGTTCACTCCGCTGGCGAAAATGAATTGTACCTGTAGTTGAAAGTGCCAGCGTAGTCCCTCCCTCTGTCACGCTGAATCACGCTCAGAACTACATTAATGGTACCCGTGTCTGGGAAGTACTCAGTCACTTGCACGTTAATTTCTCGAAGAGACAGTTCCATTAACATGAAACTAATGGTAGCCTGAATTCACAGATAAATTCTATCCACCAATGTGGTGTTGAGCACTCATTTTCATCATTTGACATTTACACACACACATAGTGCTTTTCACGGACTATTCTTTTCCCTCTCTCTCTTGGCATTTCCCTCTTTCTGATGAAGAGTCATGCTCGAAACGTTACACCCCCATCCTTTTCCAATCATAAATTCTCTCTCTCTCTTTCTCTCTCCCTGAGCGTCAACCTAATACATTCACTATGTACGCCCTTTTGACTTTTGTTTTTTTCCTGTGTTGGTTTTTCTTTTGCCAACAGAGAGAGAGAGAGAGAGAGAGAGAGAGGTGAGGAAAGCTACATACTGAGATTTGTCTTACATACATATAAATGCTGTTAGATAAATTACTGTGTTGGTATAATAAACGATGTTTGATAAGTCACTTACGACATTGTTTTATTAATAAAACAATTTGACATTTCCCAGTGATTTATTTCCTATCTCTGAACTGTGTGTTTCTGCTTTCTTGTCAACAAACCATTCCTATCTACCTACCCTGCCCTACCTACGCGGTTTTTGGTTCAGTCCAACTACGCAGGCACCAGAGGCAAGTGTCTTGTACAACAGCCGTGG
>NC_069002.1:4228159-4231783 GCF_001194135.2 Octopus bimaculoides | reverse complement strand
TGTTGTTGTGTTTACGTTCCCGTAACTTAGCCGTTCTGCAAAAATAGATGGAGTACCAGAATATAAAAAAAGGCGGTGCTCCAGCATGGCCGCAGTCAAATGGCTGAAACAAGTAAAAGAATACATAGCGAAAGGAGGGATATAATATCCAGGCAGATACCAAATTCCTCATCCATAATCTCCCCCCTCTCTCTTTCCATAATATCCCCTCCTCTCTCTCTCTCTCTACACCCATAATCTCCCCCTCCCTCTCTTCATCCATAATCTCCCCTCTCTCTACATAATCTCTTTCTCTTTCTCCAGCACCCTCTCTCTCTCTCTCTCTCTCTCACTAGTCTCTTTCCATCAATCTCTTTCTCCAGCACGCCTTTCTTTCTCTCTCCCTCTCTCTCTCTCTTCCACTCACTCTCTCTACCAATCTCCTGCAACATCTCACCCTCCTCCTCCCCTCCGCCGTACACATAACCACATCGTCTGCTTGTGTGAGTGAATCAAGCAGGAAATAATGACTCCGCCAATCCGCCGCAGATCATCAGAAAAGCAGACGACAAGTTAGGACAGGACTGATACAAGGTGGCAAACAAAGGAACATGAAAGCAAAGCTGGTCATTCCCAGACGGCTGCTTTCACTTGCCTTTCGTTATAATAACGGACTGTTTTAGTCGATACAACTTCGCCATCGTCGTCACCAACAACAATACCGCTGTCGCCGCCAACACTGTCACCATCATCACCACTGCCGCCAGCGCCGTCATCGCAATTTCCGCCACCACCAACACAATCACAATCGCCGCCGCCGCCACCACCATCAACACTATCATTACAATTGCCACCACCACCACCACTTCGATCAAATACCACTAACATCACCACCGCAGCCATCACAAAGACCATTCAACCACCAACAGAAGCCCACGTGCTCGCTCACCTTGCTAAATATAACAGTTGAGTCTCCCTCAAATCACACCTCAGCCTTAAGATGGGGGAAACGCTTTGGACAATGTAGCTTCAACAAAGAAAAAAGATGGGGTGGTCACAATCGGAGTGCCGTTCATCGTTCGTAAGTTTGTGCTGGTTCAGGGATGGACAAGGGAACCTAGAGTTAACACGTACACACACGCACGTGTCCTACCACCGCTTGAAAACCGGTGTTGGTGTGTTTACGTCCCCGTAACTTAGTGGTTCGACAAAAAGGTTCGATAGCATCAAATCAGAAAGATCCTAAGTACCAGGTTTAAAACGAAATAAATAAAACCAATGACTACTAGGGTCGATTTGCTCAACTAAAAGCTCAAGGCGGTACTCCAGCATGGCCGCAGTCTAATAACTGAAATAACGCACAGAAAAACTTGTTTGATCCGATGGAGGTACAGAGTATTTCTGGGTCACATTCCAGCATTTCGATCAGCGTCGTTTGCTATATATAGACTGCGACCTAGATCAAGTTGACTTGTCAAAACTACGCACCACCAGTCACACCTGTAATACACCACCACCACCACCACCACCACCACCAGCTCAAACGGAGCCACACTACGCACGCACTCAGCCAGCTACAAATAGCAGCTAAATATTTCTTCCTCAAACCACACCAGTTCCGTCTTAAATAAAGCTTTTCGATACAAGGGGGGGGGACAAACAAACAAACGAGATGGTCACGGTTGGAATTAACCTTTTTAGTCAACGGAATTTTTGTATAGTTGTCTCAAGACGTCTCATACGTCTTGAAAGAGGAAAAGGAAGGGGTGAGGGGAAAATGGAAAGGAAATATTTGCTATTTTTGGAAAACACTTTTTTTTTTCAGAATCATAATTCTCGATGAATGAAACAAGAATGTTAAATAATAAATAAATAAAGCGTGACTGCGGTAAGAAATCTAGTTTCCAACCACAGGATTCTGGGTTCAGTCCCACTGCATGGCACCTTGGGTTATTTTTTTCTACTATAAGCCTCGAGCAGAGTGGATTTGGTAGATGGAAACTGAAAGAAGCCCGTTGTGTATGTGTGTGTGTGTGTGTATATATCAACTACTATTGCACTCACTAGAAATACTACCACCACCACACGTCAATAACACTACCACCACTACTATTCACCACACACCCAGTAACACCAACATACATTTACACATGACTACTACCACCACCACCACCACCACCACCACCACCACACACATCATTAATATTGTCTCACACACACATTTACTTGTTTTAGTCATTTGACTGCGACCACGCTGGAGCACCGCCGTGAAGGGTTTTATTAGTCTAAGAAATCGACCCAAGGATGTTTTTTGTTTTGTTTTGTTTTAAAGCCTAGTTCTCATTCTGTCGGCCTAACGATTCTGCCAGCTCGCCATACTAATAATACTAATAATAAACAGAACGACCCCCAGCTCGAGTAGAATGGTTCACAAAACATAAATCTTATAAAGAGGAACAAATTCAACAGCTTCAAATGCTGAAACGTTACTCACAAAAAAAGAATTATATATATATATGTATATATATATATATATATATATATATTGATATATTGATTGATTGATTGATGGATTGCAGAACTATATTTAATTATTTTTATTTTATATATATGTATATCTCACTCCTGTATTAAATATGTCAACACAAACTTAGGTATATATCTACGTTTGCCTATCTTTGTCAATCTCATCACCTAATTATTTCCAAGTTATTGTTTAATGCTCTCCATATATATATATGTCATCACAAATTCACCTGTTTATCTCTTCAACATGAATTCACCTATTTATCTCTGTCGCCATATAATTAAATTTAATTAAATTCAATAAAAGTTGTAATTTATCTAATTTCATCGCATACATTTCTAATTAGTTTCTTAATACTCCATTACGTCAACTGCTAATACTAAATCATCTCTATCAATAGATCTGTCGATTTATTATTACTCACTTAAGCCCTTAGCTCTCCACGGAGTAAAAGTCACCGATTACTTTTCTCCACCGTTTTCTACCCCGGACTATCTTTTCTACACCTCTCCAGTTGAACTCCTGTGTTTTTTTGGGGGGATTTTTTTCAGCTTCTCTTGTTTCCTTTCTGAGTTTCATCCACACCTACACTTCAGGCATATGTTCTCTCGAGAGAAGGCCTTCCTCTTCCAGATTTTATTGGTTCAGAATGGTCACCAATGATTCTGTAACTTGCTTTTTTTTTTCTAGGTAAAGGTATTAGCCCTGAGCAAAACCCATTTTCACATCTGGGAAAACATGAGGTCCATATTAGTCAAGCCTCTATCGTTTGACCTGCCCAGTATGGTAAACCCTACCAAAAGCTGCACTCCATTAAATAATCTGCGAGTTATAATTCCCTCTCCTAAAAGAAAGTCTCAAAACTTTCAGAATGCCTCTCGTTGCTTCTTCACGGTCCCTGAATCTATTTTGCCACACATCTTCATAAGAAACGATGTAAAAAAACTAAAACGTTATCACTTGGAATTTCTTGGCGGATATCCACTTCGCTTCGATAGTATGGATGCTCACATTGTTGGAGAGAAAGAAAGAGAAGGGAGGGAGAGAGAAAGAAAGAGAAGGGAGGGAGCGAGAAAGAAAGAGAAGGGAGGGAGCGAGAAAGAAAGAGAAGGGAGGGA
>NC_069002.1:4226494-4228088 GCF_001194135.2 Octopus bimaculoides | reverse complement strand
GGGAGAGAGAGAAAAGGGAGGGAGACAGAGGTGAGAGAGACAAGAGACAGGAGGGAAAAAGACGGGAGAGAAAGAGAGGTGAAAGCAAGAGAGAGAGAGAGAGAGAGAGGGAAGAAAGCAAGAACGAGAAAAAGAAAGTGGGGAGAAAGCAAGAACAGAGAAAGAGAGAGAACGGAGAGTAAGAGAAAAAGCGGGAGAGAGAGAGAGGTAGAGAGAAAGAGCAAAAAATGAGGGAGCAGGGAGTGAAACCTAGACGCGTTCGTTGATAGAGTGAATACGTTATACTTCCAAAGTATAAAGGAAGTTAAAAACGAACAGTGAATCTTCCTCTCACACATTCCCCTGCACCACGACCATCACAATAAGCCAGTTAGTATTCCATTAAAAGAGAGCCAAGATGTGTTATAGGAAGAAAGTAACAGCTCAGTTTACTTGAGACAGAAACAATTGATGGGAACAGAGTGAACGTCGATTACTTACATTTCCTGTCACGTGGGTTGAGAGAAAGCAAAGTAGAAGGGCTTTATTACATCGTCTAGTCTTCTTGGTGTTGTTGTAGTGCAGGTTTAGCATTGTTCTTTTAGTTACTGTACAGGTTCGCTTTGTTGCAGCAGAGCTTTTGTTTTTACTACATTTTACTTTACACGATAGCGTTTATCATTGCTGTTGTCAATGTCAATATCTTTTGGTACTGTTGTTATTATTGAGGTGACGGCGGCGGTGAGGGTTCGCGCATCATTTCAGACGATGACCGTTCAAGTATTGGATCAATTGATTTCACACGTTAAATTAACTTGCTAAATGACCGAGTATTCCAAAGACACACGTTCCTTTTAATCTAATTCTGAAAGCAAGTTAGCGTTTCAATCAACCAACCAATCAATTAATATATATATATATATATATATGTATATATATATATATATATAAAACAAATAATAAATGAGTATATGCATATATACGTACAGGTATGTGCATACCTACGTCTACCTGTATATATAGGTGCATATCTGGGTACAGGACATTGCAAACAAAACGTAGACAAGAAAATAATAATAACCAGAGTACAGAAAACACACAAGCCACATAGAGAACATTTTCCTTCATCAGCTACCCCCATTTTAACACCGGCATATATATATATATATATATATATATATATATATATATATATATATATATATATATATATATATAGTTGAAGCATACAACACAATCATACAAAATCTTTCCTCTTCTCACTCAAGACACGAAAATGAACAGCATCCTAAATACACATAAACTCCTCAAATGGAAAAGACAACAGAAATCCCTCAAGAGACTCCTAACAAATGCAAAACTAGACTCAATACATACACCAACAGTCAAAAAATGCAGATGGCCAGAATGTGGTGCATGCCCATACATACTCGGAATTCACATTCCAGCAAAGAGTAACATTCTCAGTTAAGGCCAACTTCACATGTGCTTCCTAGAACCTTATCTATGTCCTAACCTGATCAGGTTGTGACCACAATTATGTGGGCCAAACGAGCCTTACTTTGTACTACACCATATATATATATATATATATATATATATATATATATATATA
>NC_069002.1:4225723-4226484 GCF_001194135.2 Octopus bimaculoides | reverse complement strand
AAAAAAAAAATCCGGAAGAAGCACAGAGCAGTATATATTGAAAGTGGGGAAGGCCGGTTTATGGGATTAACTTAGGTTTCCCGTCCATAGAGGGTTTAACTTTATGGCCTATCGTCAGATCCCAAAAAGCTATTGGCCCATGACCAACAGGTTTTGGGGATCTGACGATACGCTATACAGCTAAGCCCTTTAGGGACGGGAAACCTAAGGTAATCCCATAAACCGGCTTTCCCCATTATATATACGTGCGTGCGTGCGTGCGTGCGTGCGTGCGATTATATATCATTCATGCACATAGTGTCAACATTACCAACAGATCAGAGTGGTTCGTGTTTACATTACGGAACAGAGAGAGAGAAATTGAGATGTAAAAAAAAAAAGTGAGATAGGAAGATGGAAAGAAAGTGAGAAAGGCATACAATATATGATCAGACATTCACGCGCTTAGAAAGACTGAGAACAAGAAAGAAGAGAGGGGCTGCCCAGAGCTAGAATTATATATATATATATATATATACATACATATATATACATATATATATACATATATATATACATACATATACATACATATATATATACATACATATACATACATATATATATACATACATATACATACATATATATATACATACATATACATACATATATACATACATATATATATACATATATATATACATATATATATACATATATATATACATATATATATACATATATATATACATATATATATACATATATATATACATATA
>NC_069002.1:4210217-4224106 GCF_001194135.2 Octopus bimaculoides | reverse complement strand
ACATACATATATACATATACATACATATATACATATACATACATATACATACATATATACATATACATACATATATACATATACATACATATATACATATACATACATATATACATATACATACATATACATACATATATACATATACATACATATATACATATACATACATATATACATATACATACATATACATACATATATACATATACATACATATATACATACATATATACATACATATATACATATATATATATACATATATATATATATATACATACATATATACATACATATATACATATATAATAGTGAGCGAGGGAGATGGGAGTAGAGTGAGTGAGAGAAATAAAATGAAATGGATACAGGTCAGAGACTGAAGAGAGAAGACAGGTATCGACAGAAATTTATAAGTAAATCTTCGATACATAACAATAATTAAAACATATTTTTAATCGTCCTCGGGAAAATTGCAACATCAATTCGATCCCATGGTGAGAAGATAAGTTAGCAAGCAAGACTAAAGGGAGGGTGCCAAAAAGTAAACTGAAGCTGCTAGCGTCGATTGTCTATCGATCCGTTTTACGGCAACAACCAAACAGCATTTGAAATTTTGAACAGAAAGCTCTCACATATATTAAGATGAGCTAGGAAATGCAAGATTGTGTGATGTTCATGCATTTCTCAGGGATGTCTTTACTAACGACGAAGTCTAGTGTTGCGAAGTAGGAATTGAAAATCTGGACCCAAAAACGTAGCGTAATCTACCCCCTCTACATCCACGAGTAAGACAAGACGGTACCCTGCTACTGTCCAACGTAGTCTCTCTGCTAGAAATAGCAGTCAAATCTCACAAATTTAATTTAAACATGTTAATGTATTCGATAAAAACTACTCATTAGGTAATGTAGTCCGGAATATTTTCTGGAGAAACGAAGATGGAATGGTAAGAGTGGCAGTCATGTCTTTATGTGGGAGTTTTCTTGATTTGACCCCTGCAACACCATTCTAACGACACTATATCTGCCACACAATGCAGACTTTAGAATACCCAACACTCTTAAAACAGCTCGACTTCCTAAAAACAAAACCAGGCCTGGCTGTGTGGAAAGACGCTTGCTTCTAAACCACATGGTTCCAGGTTCAGTCCCACTGAGTAGCACATTGGGCAAGTGTCTTCTATAGCCTCGGGCAGACCAAAGCCTCATGAATGGATTTACCAGACGAAAACTGAAAGAAGCCTGTCGTAAAATGTATGTTATGTTATGTGTGTGTGTGTGTGTGTGTGTGTGTGTCCCACCACTTGATAACCGGTGTTCGTGTTTACGTCCCCTTAACTCATCGGTTTGGCAAAGGGATCGCTAGAACAAGTACCAGGCTTAATATACAAATACCGGGGACGATTTACGCGACTACAATTCTTCAAGGCGGTGCCCCAGCATGGCAGCTGTCTACATTTGAACAACCTTTTTATAGAATGGTGCTCCAGCATGGCCACAACGTTAGAGCTGAGACGTATAAAAGAATATTAATCATTAAAATATAATTCTTTAAACATCGAATTGCTATGAGGGTCTCCCGTCCCCGACGTAAAATGGGAACCAAAGGAGCCCAGAGGTTAAAAAAAAAATTGATTGAGAAATACCGTTCTAAAATCAAATAAAAATACTTGAAATATGTATATTTAATGGAAGTGGGGTTCAGTACACTAGCGACACTTTTAAAGGGGCACCAATTTTGGGTTTGCTGCAGTAAATGTGCTTTTTATGGGGTCCGGGCGGCACACACTTTAGCTACGCTAGTGGTTAAGTATAAATATATCGTCTTGATTCTTTAATCCTTTGCCTGTTCAAAAGCATTTTCATTGGTTTGTTCAAAACATCCATGCTTGTTTTCAGTTAGCCCTCGTTTCATACGCTCTGAGTAATATAAAGCTTTCCTTTTGTAAGTTACTCTGGTGTTTGAAAAAGATTGAGAATGCGCGTCTTGTATGACGCATGGTGAAACAGGGAGTGACGCATGGTGGTATCATATATGACACATTGATACATAGGTCAGAGAAAAGATAAACCTGTCGTCTGGTGCGCAGCAAGCATATCGGTCCGTCGATATCTACCATATCTAGTTTCCTCTGGCGGTTATTGTAGTATACTAGAGGTTAGGTGACAGCTAATCCTTGCTTGACACCCACTCCAGTTCTTTATCGGTAACGGAATATTGATGGTACTCAATGACCCTTTCACAATGCACTGAGAGATTTGGCGGATATTTTATTCATCGACCCCCGTAAAGATAAAAGACAAGGTTGACCTCGGCGAGATTTGAACACAGAACGCAAAGAGCCACGATATCACTGAAAGAATAATTATAATTGTATATAAAATATAGGCGCAGGCATGGCTGGGTGGTAAAAAGTTTGCTTTCCAACTACAGGGTTCTGAGTTCCGTCCCAGTGTGTGGTTCTTTGAGCGAGCGTCTTCTACTACAGCCTTGGGCTGACCAAGGCCTCGTGAGTGGATTTGGTAGAAGCTCCCTCTTCTCCGCCAAATGCTTGACAATCAGTGTTGGTTAATGCACCTGTATCCTAGGGTTTCAGCAAAAGAGACTGATAGAATAAATACCAGGCTTTAAAAAATAAGTACTGGGGTCGATTCGTTCGACTAAAATTCTTGAAGGCTCGCCGCCTTAAAGAAAGATGATATAGGTAGAGGTTGCATTGTTTTTCCTTGACAAAGGAATATGGGTGAAACTTAACGAAATGGTGTTGCAAGACAGCTTCTTCAAGCCGAGCCAACCGGCAGAAGACGTCAGGATAGACCACGAGCGACGTGGTTGGATAATATCCACAGTCTCAACTGGTCAGTCTTGGGAATCCAGCGGGAAAGTGTAACGACGGTTGCTTCTGATAGGACAGCGTGGAGGAGATGTTTGAGGATTCTATTCCTACGACTCTCTCAGGAAGAGTGCCAAAAATGGATGGATCGATGAAATCGGTCCCAGAATATTACTAACACCCCTCTTAGCAACACACAAGGAAAATGAACTATATTGGATGGTCTCCCACGACATCTCATAGTGTTGTGCAACCGACTGAGAAAGAATTTAACTGGTACTTTTATTCACCGGTAGAATAAAAGGTTAAACAAACCAATCGTCATCCTTATAAAATATGTAACCGTTTAAATATACGACAAGGATAATTTTGCTTGACGCAATATAAATAGGGAGATATTCTGCCGAGGTCGACTTCGCTTTTCATCCATTCGAACAGGATAAAGTAAGTACCAGTTGAGCAATGGTGTCGATGTAATCTACTTAGTCTTTCCAAGAAATTACTGGCTTTGTGCCAAAAATTTGAAACCAATATGAGATCAACAGTGAGATCAACTTCGTCTTTCTTTCTCTTTTGACGTCTATAGTCGATAGAACAACTACCAGTCAAGTATCGCAGTCACTTGATATGCCTAAATGCATATTAGTTATAAATCACCAGATTGGTCGTGTGTAAGGCGACCCAAATATGAAATCCTACACGAAACTATAACAATCTGGCTGAGCCACTAATAATATTGGATCAAACAATACTACCCTTCCTTATATATATATATATATATATATATATGTGTGTATATATATATATATATATATATATATATATATATATATATATATATGAGAGGGACAAACAGACAGATAAGATGTATGATATATAATAGTATAATATATACATTATACAATTACGTATTTAATACACAGGAAACACATAATTATGCATATTCAAAGTATTGTTGGGTTCTTCAGAAAATATAATGACATTCGTGTTTTAGCTGAATAGTGGTGGTAACTGGGGTTCGCCATTATTATACACAGATTTAGAAATGGTCGATGGATTGACAGAATCGTTACTGCACCGGACAAAATGCCCGCAGCCGAGGCTAGTTTTACCTTTCATCCCTTCGGGGTCGATAAAATTATGTACCAGTCAAGTAATAAGAGTTGATGATGTCTGCTAAACCCTACCCCTCGACATTGCTGGCCTTGTATCTAAACCATTGTTATACACCGCCATATTCAGTTTGGTGCCCGTATCTTTAAGCGTTTACGTTATTTGCTAATGTTCTCGAAATTTCGAATAGGACCCTTAACTAAACCCGCGGGTGTTGGGTAGGCTGTTCTCGTACTTTTATATCCATACAAGGGGTATCCTCCTTATTAGGTACTCCACTACTTGCGATGCCGATAATTCGTTACACATCAACCAATGGTGTTTACGTAGAATACTCGCCTACAGGAACAGGATCACAGACCCTGAACGCCTGAGATGATCCAATCTGCGCAGCGTGCAGAAGGTCGTGGCGGGAAGAAGAGCGAAACTTGCAGGTCATGTTTTCCAGCTGCCAGAAGAACGAATATCCAAGACAGATGTAAAATAGATACCACGAGTATCGAAGGGAGAGAGAGAGAGACTCAAAGCGACAGACTGCGCCTTCTTCAAAGATCTTTAAGTAATTTGGCATCACCTGGGAAGATGTAGCAAAGCTCAAACTGATTATGCTCAAAACTGGGATTATTGGAGACATCTAAACTGTACAGGAAGGACTAAAATACAAGCGCGCGCCCATGCACACACACACGTTGATTGATGCAAGGATTGAACTCAGCCCACTAGTAAGGCTACAAAACCATATTATTTCCCCCCGTGGGACAAAACAAAAAGTGGAAATTAAGAGTTTTAAACGTGAAGGAAGCCGGAAGGTACAGCAGCCGAAATGTTACGACGATAACAACTTCCGAAAGACACAAGTTCGAATATATCAACGTATTCAGAATAACGTTCGTGTTTGCATTGTATTCTGGTTTCTGTTCGTATTTTGTATTCTCATTTTGAGTTTACCGCCTTAATACACTAATACAAAGAACCGCAACACCTGACCGGCACTTTAAATGAACGGTCCCGGAAGGTTGAAAAATAACATTCGATTTCATCGAGATTCGAATACAAGAACATAAGAAAAGACACAACTGAAGTGCTGTAAAGCATTTCGTCCCGGTGCTCTACAAAAAATAACAATGAGGGTTTTATTTTGATCAAGATAACACCACGGCTGACTGTTACAGATATTCGGGTGGAATGCTGAAAGTCTCTTCATGAAACAGTCTCAGTTACGAATTTAGAAACCAGAAGTAGGTAGGGAGTTGCGTGGTCAAACGATCTGCCAGAAACAACAGCCAAAAACTTCCACACTATTCCTATATATATTTCAGTTGAAACTCCCTACTTTTGTTCCAATTTTTAAAAATTACTGGAGTATATACTAGAATAATTTTGCCATTAGTAAGCTGATGTTTGAAACGTAAATGAACAAGGAATTTTGACAGAGGGTGTTCTAATTTAGATCCCGTTAAAACAGGAAGTTTTCTTTTTCTACAACTAGGGTGGTGTTCGGCAGGTTGGTGTCACAAGTGTTAAACCATACTCTTGTTGACTTGATGGAGATGAATGGTCATGGCTCTCGTTCCATCAGTGTTGACAGAGTTGAAAAAAAAATGATATTCAATGGACATTGAAAATTATTTATCTTGACACAAGACGGAAGTTGCACCGTTTTTCTTTGGCAACGGAATGAGGGGATACGGGTCGGTTTTAATCCCATATTATTACTGCTTCTCTCTGCATCGGTCCACCAAAGGAATTTTAAATAATTTTCGGTCAGCAATCTCGCAATACCGCAAATTGTATTGGCGGGTCGCTTTATATATATATATATATATATATATATATATTTGTCATGGACCGTTTAGCTTAATGATAGACCACACAGCCAGTATCTGATGGACACTGGGTTCAATTCCCATAGCTTCCTGTTGTGTGGTAAGAAGCATGCTTCCCAGCTACATGGTTCCGGGCTCACTCCCACTGCGTGGCACCTTGGACAAGTGTCTTCTACTATAGCCTCGGGCCAAACAAAGCCTTGTGAATGGATTTGATAGACGGAAACTGAAAGAAGCCCGTTGTATGTGTGTGTATATATGTGTCCACCATCGCCTGACAACTGATGTTGGTGTGTTTACGTCCCCGTAACTTAGCGGTTCGGCAAAAGATGCCGATCGAATAAGTACTAAGCTTACAAAGAATAAGTCCTGGGGGTCGATTTGTTCGACGAAAGGCGGTGCTCCAGCACTGCCGCAGTCAAATGACTAAAGCAAGAATATATATAAAACCTGTCGGGTTAGGCTTTTTACAAGCCTTAGAAACTTAAATTGCAGGGACCAAATCAAAGCGTTTTAGATAATATATATTTAACTTCGTTTTTTGCATTAAGGCACTATGACTCCCCGGACACAATATATATATATATTATAAAGGTGGTGCTCCAGCATGGCCGCAGTCAAATGACTGAAACAAGTAAAAGAGTATATAGAATGCAGAAGGGCTGGCACGGGACCGCCAGCAATGGCGAGCACTGGTGGACCTGGTCGGCTCTACGCATGATGACGCCTCTGGGATCACTAACTTCGGAGGATTCCAGCCTCATGAAGCAAACATAGGACGCTCAGGATGAAGTGTATATATATATATATATATATATATATATATATACATACATATATATACATACATACATACACACACACTGGAACGAAGCCTTTTCGATGACAAAAACCGGCTGAGAGCATTATGCAGAGAATATAACAACATTCTGAGAGTCCTTGGGACCCATTCATTTCGATAACAATAACCGTTTGCAAACGTTATTTGTAATTATAATAAACAGCTTCAGCTTGAATTATGCACATATATGTTTGTATACACATACACAATACGAAGGTAACTTATGCAGCCGCTCAGCATGCTAGAAATAGCAGTCATAGCTTCCCCAAACTACTTGCTACTGCCGTCTGAAAAAGAGGCAGGAGGTCTGGCATACCTGAAATATCAAAAGAAAAAAGAAAACGTAACGAAATTATGGTGACTGGATGTCTTTCATGATAGATTTACTAGATCAGGCTAGACTGAAGGCTGAACATACATACATTCTAAGAGACCCAATTAAAAACCAGTCGAAAGTTGCCTCCGGGTGGGTCAACCATTTGTTGTTCTGGTGATCGCGTTTATTTTTTATGATACATTAAAGATGGGGAATTTTAAAATAAACAACCAAGATAACAATAATTTCTAAGATTGGTTTCCACAAGGCTTACAGTGTTTGGTATAAGAGAAACAGAGAGAGAGAGAAAGAGACAGTTAGAGGAGTATGGCGGGGTAGATGCTGTGAAGTAATTTACTGGAACTTTATGTTTACCATTCCCTAATGAATGAAAGGCAAAGTACAATTCGGTGGGATGTGAAAACAGAATATTTCTATGCTGGCGACGATCATAAAAGATGTAACAATATATAGTAGGCATTTTTGGTCTACCGACGCTCTACTGATCCTGTCAATGCACACGAAAATAATTTCAACAGTTGCCCAGGTTACAAGAATAGAACATTAGAAATAAAGTGGAAATCGTTCTGGGACATACATAGAGATGCATAATATATATACACACACACATTTGGTCGCATAGTCATGCATAAACGAATACCATTCATAGTACGTGCATATATCATACATACATACACACACATACATACATATGTATGCATGCGTATATTGGTAGTGTACATCAATCGTACACACACACATAAATATGGGTGTGAGGACATATTTCTATTTACACATCCCTCCCTTTCTCTCAGAGATATAAATAAAACTACCCGCGTATACATACGTACAGGCGCTCAAATATTACACATCCATTTACAAGTCGTGCATATATATACACTTTATATGTACACATTAAATATGTATATCAATGCATTATCATATACATTCATATACAACCCATGCTCTATTTATATATACACTAAATATAACACATACATCCATCATACAAATACATAATGCAACCAATTATCCGTATACTCATGCATAAACACAAACATTCAGATATTGTATCACGGGTGCGTGTGTGTATATATGTATATAAATATTATATAATACGTACGTGCTTGTGTATATTTGTGATTGTGTGGTGTGTACATAACATTACTCTTTCATCATTGATGCCACAGGAGTAGAAACGAATGAGAGATTATAATACTAAGACCAAACAAGAAAAATAAAAGAAAGAAAGACAGTCGTGGGTAAATTCAGGGTGGAATTTCCACCAATAATAATAATAATAAGCATTTCTGTTCTCCAATTGTTTGATAACAGGAACAGACACTAAACTGTATTCTGAAAACAACACCAACAATAAACAAGAATAAAACACGAGGAAGAATTAATTCAAAGATAGAAATTAACTCACCTGTTTCGTTTGCAGAGTAATTCTTAAACTCATTATTGCTGCTATCCATTTTTTGTTGGTGTTGTTGTTGTTATTGGTGGTGGTGGTGGTGCTGGTATTTGTTATTGTCAGCTCTCCTTGTTGTTAATGTTGTTGTTGTTCTCCTTCTTCTACTACAAACAGCTCAAAAAATATATATAACCGGAGCTACTGTAGTTAATGGGTTTTGTAGTGTAACTGTGGTATCGGTGTTAGTGTAAACGTGGTGAGCTACTACTGAATATAAGCGACTGTTGTATATCTAAGTAGTATACGAGATACCAGCGCTGATATTACTGTAGTGTAAAACGTTTCACTACGAGAGACTGGAGTGAAGCGGGGGACGGGGTTTGTAGTATAGACGTGTGTGTTGGGGGTAATAGTGTTGTTGTAGTCTGTATATAGTTGGTAGTAGTCGTGGCGCTGGTGGTAGTGGTGGTGGTGGTAGTAGTAGTAGTAGTAATAGTAGCAATTCTATCCCACCGTATTTAAAATGGATAGGTGTATGTATGAATGTTATTCACACGCTTCTCCCTGTTGTTGTTAATGCTGCTGCTGCTGATGCTTTCGCTGGTGATAGTGAAACTCCTACTATTACTGCTGCTCCTCCCCCTCCTCTTCTTCCTCCTACTATTGCTAATGCCGGTGGTGGTGGTGGTGGTGGTGGTGACGGTGACTTTTTCTTCTGATGCTGTTGCTGCTGCTGCTGGTAGTGGTGGTAGTGGCGGTGACGTTTCTGCTGCTGCTGCTGCCGCTGTTATTCTTTTCGCCTTCTTACTATTATCGAAAACGACGTCGCTGTCGTTCTTAAAGATGGCAGCAGCTGCAGCAGTAACAGCGATGATGGCGGTGGTGGTGGTGGTGGTGGTGGTAACGGTTTTTTTTTTCTTTTTTTTTTTCTATTGCTGCTGCCGTTGCCGTTGCTAGTAGTAGTAGTAGTAGTAGCAACCGTATCAGTAATGGTGGTGGTGGTGATAGAAACGTTGACAGCGTTGCGGCTTATGTTGTTACTTGTAGTAGTAGTAGTAGTAGTAGCAGCAAATAGTGGTTGTGTTTCTGGTGCTGTTGCTGCTGTTGTTGGTGTTGGTGCTGATGAAAGAAAGAGGGATTCAGTAGTAGTAGTAGTAGTAGTAGTAGTAGTGATGGTGGTGGTGGTGGTAATTGAGGAATTTCTATTTTTAATTATTCATTTACATATCAATTAATCGTTTGCAGCAAAGGGGGGGGGGTAGGATTAAAGGATAAGGGTTAAGTAAAGGAGATAAAGGATAAAGAAGCCAGCCGATTCACCACCACTACAACAGCAACAACAACAAACACCTTCTCCCTCCTACCACAACCATTGATTCCCCACTCCCCCTCTCCCTTCCTTGCTAATGTACTTCTTTCGATATCTCTTACCTGGATATGTAAATAACACACCCCTCACACTACCACTCTTACGCTCTCAGGCGCTTCCTCCCCTTCCTCCTTTCTCGCTCTCTCTCTTTCCCTGCTTCTTTGAAGCCATCCTTTCCCACTCATCTCACCTTCTTTCCTCTTTTATTCTTTTACTTGTTTCAGTCATTTGACTACGGCCATGCTGGAGCACCGCCTTGAAGGGGTTTTAGTCGAACAAATCGACCCTCCAGCACTTGCTTTTTTCTTTTTTAAGCTTACTACTTTACTCCATCGGGCACTTTTGCCGGACTGCTAAAATGCGAGAAGGTAAACACACCAACACCGGTTGTCAAGCGATGATGGAGGAGATGCAAACAGACACAAAGACACAAACACATAGATATATGCATATATGTATATATATATATATATATATATATATCGATTACATCAACCCCAGTACTTGACTGCTATTTATTTTATCGACCCCAAAAGGATGAAAGGCAAATTCGACCCTGGCGGAATTTGAACTCAGAACGTAAAGACAAACGAAATACCGCTGAACATTTCGCCCGGCGTGCTAACGATTTTGCCAGCTCGTTGCCAACAGAAACAATCTTACATTAATCTGATGGGTTACTTTATATTCTTTTTTTTTAGTTCAAATTTATTATTCTTAAACAAGAATGTTGTTGACAGTGCCTCCAGTGTTTCGGCCTGCTGAGCCATCGTCGTACAATCCGAAATAGAAACACGTGTCGGGTTGGAATTTACTGCAATAAATAAATTTTGAACATGTATAATTCTCCATTCCTCTTTGTGATGTCTTGATTATATGATGTACATATCACCACCCCCACACACACACCTATATGTATGTGTGCATGCATATATGTATGCATGTATTTATGAATGTATGTATGTTTGTTGATGGCACTCCGTCGCTTATGACGTTGAGGGTTCGAGTTGATCCGATCAACGGAACGGCCTGCTCGTGAAATTAATGTGCAAGTGGCTGAGCACTCCACAGACAACGTAGTTCTCGGGGATATTCAGCGTGGCACAGTGTGACGAGGCTGGCCCCTTTGAAATACAGGTACCACAGAAACAGGAAGTAAGAGTGAGAGAAAGTTGTGGTAAAAGAGTACAGTAGGGTTCGCCATCATCCCCTGCCGGAGCCTCGTGGAGATTTAGGTGTTTTCGCTCAATAAACACTCACAGCGCCCCGGTCTGGGAATCTAAACCGCGATTCTATGACCGCGAGTCCACTGCCCTAACCACTGGGCCATTGCGCCTCCACGAATGTATGTATGTATGAATGGATGGATGGATGGATGGATGGATGGATGTGTATGTATGTATGTATGTAAAATGACGAACACGCACACACAGCTGTTTGCAAACAGCAATTGGCAACCAACATACCAGCCAGCCAGCCAGCGACTAACAGATGGCTTTTTGCTTCATTTTGGGTTCATAACTCAAATCTAGATACAAATTTCTCTTTCTTATTTATTTTAACTTTTTCTGTTTTTTTGTTCTTTTTGTTATAATTTTTACGTTGCGTTTTATATATATGCTGTGTGTGTTTTATTTTTGGGGAGTTAATTTCTTGGCTATTTAATGTTTATATTTGGTGGGTATGTTGCATTATTAAATGTTATTTATTGTAATTTAATTCAGATGTTCAGTCTATTTATTTATGCTAAAGATGAAAGTTTTATGCAGAAATATACACTCGCACATGCCAACTCATACATACATACATACATACATACATACATAACTCAACTCCGTCGATCACTAATGACCATGGATGCACCTTCGAAGTTCCCTAAGAGGTTCAAATTCCGCCAGGGTCGACTTAAACTTTCGACCTTTTTGAGGTCGATAAAATAAGCACCAGTTAACTACTGGATTGATGTAATCGACTTACCACTACCGTAAAATTGCTAGCCTTCCCAATCTCCTACTATAGCCGCAACAGACAAATGCCTTGTTTAAAAAAAATTCCATAGATGGAAACTATGAAGAAGCCAGTCATATATGTGTGCGTACGTGTGTGTGTGCGCACGTTCGTATAGGTGTGTGTGACTGATCCGCTGTTTGACAACCGGTTTTCGTTTGTAATATAGGGGTTCGACAAATAATCCGATAGAACAAGTACTGAACTTAAAAAGTAAGTACTGCAGTCGATTTGTTCGATGAACCCGTCAAGGCGGTGCCCCAGCATGACTGCAGTCCAATGAATGAAACAAGCAAAGAATAAAATATATACACCCACACACACATATATAGATATAATTATCATATTTATACACTACACACACACAAACATAATTATCATAATTGTTCACCCTACACACGCACTCACACACACAAACACACTCTCTCTCTCACACACACACAAACATAAATTTTCGCATTGGTGCATACTTGCATAAACTATATAAGCATTCGCCAGAGATGGCTGCTAACTAGTTAATAATAAGTTAATAACAATACATACATACATATATGTATATATATATATATATATATATATATATATATATATATATATGTGTATATATAAACACGTGCTTGTATGTCTATAGTGTATAGAGACTAAAGTATATGTACCCACATACATACATACATGTATACATACACACATGCATACAGACGCACATATGTTACATTACATGCGAACACACGCCCACACTCATGCACTTAGGTCTGTAGTTGAAGATAATACATCTAAATGTGATCTATGAGCCACGTGGCTGTCATTTCTGAAGCAAAGGAGGTGGGGGAAGGACAGCTAGTTTTACTGTAAGTGCTCAATTATAATTAAAAATTAATTAGACTAAGATAGCACTCGCAGTGAGCAGAAGAAAGCAAAACGGCATAGAGGAAGCTAAAAGATATATACACACACATATATATATGTATGTATGTATATTTACATGCATATGCATTGAAAACTGAGTAGAAGCCCGATAAAGAATAAATTCACACACAAGACATGGACGTGCTCTTTCCTCGTCAGTTATTTTCCAAAATTCACCACAGTTTCGCGCCTTTAACAATAACAGTTTTCATTTTTGGTGGCGTCAGCAGCAAAAAGCTGCTGGGAATAATGAGCGAACGTGGAGGACAGTGACAAAAACAAGCATGAGACAGGTAGTGGGTACTAATCCAAATATAATCATGCAAAAAATATGAAGGCCGTACGGCTCTAATATAATAATATGAATTGTATGTGAAAGTATCTTTCTTCTAGAAGAGTTGGCTTTCCAACGGCTTTGTCAAAGCGATCGGAAACCTCGTCTACCCTGGAAAATCTATTTAACCCATAGACGGGACCCTGACAGGTATTATTCTTCTGGATCAGAACGGACCTGAAACTAATGGTAATGAAAGGGTCACTCCACTCTCCTCACAACTCCAGAATACTCCAACTGGAGCCTCATCCCCAAAAGCAGTTTAATGGCATACTCAGGACATACAACCTCCACTCCATCCATTGAAACTTCGAAGTAAACTATCTTTCTTGATATTAAATACACACAGACACACACACACACATAATAAATGAAAAATGCATTAAATACTACAAAACGTACACGTAGGACAGACACAGAGGGCCCTAGGCCGTTTCCTTCAATGATCTTATATGTTCCTACCTGCCTACCAACCTTTCTACCTACCTATTCACCCACCCAGTTACTTAAATACGGACACAGCTACCTACCAACCTATCTCAACGTGTACAGAGGTACCCACCTACCTGCCTACCTACCTGCCTGCCTGCCTGCCTACCTTCCTACCAATAAGCCTATGGGAAAAGGTATGACGCGGTAAAATAGACAGATTAATATCCCTAGGGTGTCAAAAGGAAAGAGACAAATGGTGTGGGAGAAAGAAAATTCAGAATGAAAGGAAAAATATGCGTCCTCCCATCCCTGTTGACCTACCTAGTTCCCTCCCCCTACCTTCCGACCTAGAAATATACGCACGTATCTAAACTTTTTTTTTTTTACCTTGTAGATCAACCTACATACAATTCAATCGAAACTAACGAACTATTCAGTCTCTAGAATATGAAAGCATGTGAATGTTTGTGTATGACTTATATGTGTATATAT
>NC_069002.1:4206982-4210117 GCF_001194135.2 Octopus bimaculoides | reverse complement strand
TCAGAAATAGAGTTATTAATATTTCTAAGTCTCTCTAAAGGAGACATATAAATATAAGGGAACATTATTATTCTAAAAATAATAGTGTTAGTGGTTGCGAGCTTAAAAGCAGTATAGGCAAAATTAATAATTATGTATAAGATAAAAATATAAATAAATAGATAAATATATGTATGTATGTATATGCGTGTGCATCTAAGTCTCATTTTATCATTATATCATTTTATCTTTCTGTCTGTGTATCTGTCTGTCTCATGATCTATCTATAAATTAACCAGGAAACTACATAAGTGCAGGTCACTAGAGTTGGATTTTCGTACGAATCAACTAAAATAATAGCCACATGGTTTGCAAGTATGTGATGCCTATTTTGATCTCACTAAAAAAAAAACAAATCTTTCGTAGTGGAGTAAGGATTCAAGGTAGAAAGAGGGAAACTCTGAAGATATTTCCCTGTGAATATGTACACAATATATATACATACATACATCTATGTACTTATTATATACAGTTACTTGCACAAAAGAAGTGTGTACTTAACGTTTGTTGTGGAATTTAAAGATATGCATTAATAAATGTGTAAGATTTTCATTGTTGCAGAGCCGTTAAGCCTTGTTGCCTTGTAAATATGGATGATTGCTTTTAGATTATAAGCTCTCAATCCCATTGGGTATTTTAGATACCAAGGCACAATCAGCGCCTCAGTGCCTGCTTGTGAATGGAATGGATCCATAAATTCTTGGTCTAAATCAGTGGTTTTCAATAGGGTTCCTTATGACATTCGAGGGTCCATATAAGACTTTGTTGTTAAAATTCATGTGAAATAAATTGCTAATACGTTTTCATTACATCAAATATGTTATCAGTGTTTTTGCTACAATCCCTAATAATATTTAATTATAAAGATATAATAGAATTTCTTGTTATCACCGATTCCATGGAAATCAATTAGATTGCATAACTTGGATTAATCCTTTAATCTATATGGAGTAACTTTACATTGACGAATTGAACGTACAATTTCCTGTAATTCAGACCACCACATAGTTCCAGTAAAATAATAAAACGAAGTAGGATTTTCTTTAAACATCGACTATTTATGAGGGTTTGACCAGTAAAATAGGAATGAAAGGGGGACATAAAAAGTGGTTCAGAAATATTGGGCTAGAACTATTGGTAAATATTATTGACACGGTTAATTTTATGACATAGAAAATCACACACACACACACACACACACACACACACACACACACATATCCAGTAACGTGAAAATGTCTTCAGCCATTTTAAACTATTGTAAATTTCTACCAATTGCTAACTTATCGGTGGATATTTCGCATTGCGGTCTATGTATGTATGTATGTATGTATGTATGTATGTATGTATGTATGTATGTATGTATGTATGTATGTATGTATGTATGTATGTGTGTGTGTCTGTTTGTAGGAATGTGTGTTTGCGCGCGCACGTGTGTAGTAACAACAAACACAGAAGAACGTAATTGGTATTTTCAGCTTTAGAAAACATACACGTGTTTCAGTAAATCGACATTCATTATCACGCAAGGAATTTGGTAAGATTGCATGATACACTCTACTCAGCGCCTCAATATTTACAATATTTATGCTCGTCCATCGTTGTCGACGATAACCAGGACATCACCTGGGAGGAGAAGATGGGTTATGGTGCGTCCGACTGTGACCGATGCGTGCTCGTAAGGCTCTGACACAGGTTAGATATAACGTATAGAGGACTACTCTAGCCAACGTGGATTTTTTGTCCTGTTCGTAGAAGGTAGGGCGTCATTTTAAGAGATATTTAGCTGCTTTTTCTAGTAAACCGATGACCACGTATAGGTTTCCTTACAATGGTGTATTCCCTTCTCCAATTGCAATTACCTGACATTAGTCATGCTGCATATCAATCTTTCCAGCTGCACAATGTCTTTATCTCTATAGATAACCCAAATGCAATTATGTAACATAAGCGTATATATCTTATCTTTGGAGATGACGTTTCTCTCTCACTCTGTGTGTGTGTATATATATATATATATATATATATATATATATGTAAATAATACCAATCGCCCAGCACAGATTAAATGTTAACCTATGGTCCCATCTTCTAAACAACAAAAACTCGAATTCCTTCCTACAATTCGGCATAAATAATTGCTACTCTTCTATATGATACATACATACATGCATACATACATACATACACGATGGGCTTCCTAATAGTTTCCGTCTACCAAATTCACTCAGACGGCATTGGTCGGCCCGGAGCTATAGCAGAAGGCACTTACCCTAAGAGCTGCACATTTGCATCATTTTCATTACATTCGCTATTTTCAAAATTAAATTTGAAACATGAACAGTTTATTTCAACAGAAATATGGTAACAAAACGGGTTTAAAGAACAACAACACGAGACAAGAATCCCATAACTGGAACATCGTTGCTCATGAGTTTGTTGTACCAAAGCCAGCTTGGAGCGTAAACAAAGTCTACAACAACAACAACACCAACATCAACAACAACTTGAACGTTTTTGTTGAATTAATATTTTAAATATGGTGCCTTGTGACAATCATCGAATGTCCCTCTGCTGACGAGCTGAGCGGAGAAAAATGTCAATTCTGACGTCTGCTGCACAATGGGTTTTTTTGTTTGTTTTTTTTTTTTTGCTACTTCACCTCCCTCTTCTCCTCTACTCCCTCCGCCCGCCCGTCCCGCTTCTGGCTCTATTGTCTGTCTATTTACCGTCGTGGTTAATAGTACTTCACCTTATTCTCAAAACCAAAATACCAAACTATTAGCATGAAAAAAAAAAAAAGAGTAAATAAGTAAATGAAATAAAATGAAATATGATATCAGTTTAAGCTCTGGACATTTCAAAAGCAAATACAAATAGCATTTGGCGAAAATGTCGTGGAAACTGGACATCCGGGAATATTGTGTGTATACCCATATATATAAGTACATGTATACATACATACAGACAGACAGACAGACAGACAGACCGACAGACGGATAGGTAGACAGTTAGAGATATAAAGATGTAGATATATATGTATGCATGTATGTATGTACGTATAAATATATATGAATATATATATATATATATATA
>NC_069002.1:4203929-4206528 GCF_001194135.2 Octopus bimaculoides | reverse complement strand
CATGACATATTGATTGTGACAACACTGAACATAGAAGCACAATAACACACACACAAACACACATTGAGTCTGACAATTTCAAAACCTGACGGAGTTCTTTCCTCTCGAGATCTGAACATAGCTGAGAGAACCGATACATACACACATACATACATACACCCATACATACATACATACATGACTACATGCATGCATACATGCATACATACCTGCATGCATGCATACACACATACATACACACATAAATACATACATTCATGCATACATACATACATACATACATACATACATACATATTTACATACATACATACATGCATACATTCCTTCATTCACTCATTCCTTCATTCACCCATTCCTTCATTCATCCATTCATTCAATTATTCGTGCATTCGTGTGTGTGTGTGTGTGACGCATGTAATTACATATTCTAAATATAGTCAACGCAGCGGCATACTTCCTTCATCTGTTATCGACTTGATATAACAACGATTTCAACAACTTCCAACGTTATCGTCCCCACTAAATAATGCCGAGCAATATTGATACAAATAGCGAACGAGCTGGATTGGTGTTCTTGTAGATCTTGTTGTTGTTGTCTTCATTAAAAACATATTTTTCAGCCTAGATATGAACAAATTGCGACCCTGTTATCCAAACAACACGCAACAACTATTTTGTTTTAGTTCTTGTTAAGGATTTGATCTGCCTCACAATTTTGGTCTTTATATTTCAACAACAGGCACAAGGCCTGAAATTTGAAAGAAGGGCTAGTATTTTCTTTTCTACACTAGGCACAAGGCCCAAAATTTTTGGGGAGGGGGCCAGTCGATTAAATGGACTCCAGTATGCTACTGGTACTTAATTTATCGACCCCAAAAGGAAGAAAGGCAAAGTCGACCTCAGCGGAATTTGAACTCAGAACGCAAAGACAGACGAAATACCGCTAAGCATTTCGCCCGGCGTGCTAACGTTTCTGCTAGCTCCCACCGCCTTAGGGCTAGTTTATTACATCGACCCCAAATGCTCAGTTGGTATTTATTTCATCTACCTCGAAACGATGAAAGGCAAAATCGAATTCAGCGGAACTTGAACCCAGGATGTAAAAGAGTCAGAAGAAATTCCGCTAAGCGTTTTGCCCGACACGCTAACGATTCGGCTAGCTCACCATCCTTTCTACTATAGGGGTGGAACGGTCTGATCGATTATATATCGACCCCAGTGCTCAACTGGTACTTATTTCATCTACGCCGAAAGGATGAAAGACAAAGTTGACCTGGGTGGCATTTGAATTCAGAATGTAAAGAGCCGGATGTAGCGGTTCGGAAAAAGAGACTGATAGAATATGTACTAGGCTTTAAAAAAAGCAAGTCTTGGGATCGATGTGTTCGACCAAAACCTTTCAGGGTGGTGCCCCAGCATGACCGCAGTCAAATGACTGAAACACAAGTAAAAGATAAAAAGACAAAAGATGGCTTTCCATTCTGTCTACCCTCGTTAATGAGATCGCCTTCCTTTAATCAATGAAGCGGTCATAAGTGCCTCGGAATAGATTGGTCGGAATAACCTCGTAATGGAATGATCATAAAATCCTCGGCAAAGGGCCATGTTTATAACCTTGACTGCCGTACCAAATTGCAACTGTGTGTAGCAATGTCTATCTCAACTTGGTCTCGATCTCACGACTCCCTTCTTAGCAGTATTCAAGAGAACTGTGTTGATACGGTCGACATTCCTCAATATCCTGGTTCTTTATCTTTAGAATCTACTCTTTTTCATTATCGCGATGGAATTCCGTTACATTATGGTCTGACTGCGACTATTCTTGGCTTTGGTATGGAATCGATATTGTTGGAATAATTCATTCGGCTGGTCTCGGAGATGTTTGCTTCTATTTCAGCTGACACTACAGCAGTGAAGTCATCCATAAAACGCACAACTGTGGCAATGCAAAGAGTCTTCCGATCTTCGTTTCTAGTGAGTTGCTTCTTGCATCACCCAGCATCATTTCCATAGCAACCACGAAAGAAAATTGTGCATTCCATCATGTTGCTGATCTCCAATGCAAGACTGTTGTGAATTCTTCACGGCAAACCGTATGGATACAGAGCTTAAGTGCCATGCTGGAAGCTAGAGATACAGTAACTACGTATCGTATTAGAAGCCAATGATAGTGTGTAGGTACCATATTAGAAGCCATACATACAGTTTAGGTACAATTTTAGAAGCTGTAATATAAAGTATAACTGGTACTCCGTCGGTTACGACGACGAGTGTTCCTGTTGATCCGATCAACGATTCCGGCTGCTCGTGAAATTAACGTGCAAGTGGCTGAGAACTCCACAGACACGCATGCCCTTAATATAGTCTCAGGGAGATTCAGCGTGACACAGAGTGTGACAAGGCTGGCCCTTTGAAACACAGGTACTTTACTTAAATAAATGGAGTGGCATGAAACGTACGTACTGCAATAACTTTGAAAATCCGTGTTGCTTTTTTTGATTTTTGATCACCTTGTTTTTGGAATGGTTTGGATAATACCATACTATATTCTGGTGCTTAAACTTAAGTGCCACATTCAATTTTGAATCTAAATTATA
>NC_069002.1:4201911-4203754 GCF_001194135.2 Octopus bimaculoides | reverse complement strand
ATGTATTTTCATGCATATAGTTACATATCTAGACATGCTCATATATATATAAATGTTAAACTTCTGGAAAGTTTTACAGATTTTTACAGTTCCACTGATGGATTGGATCTGTGGTCTTCGAATTAGCTTTCTCCTTTCTGGTTTTGAGAAGCCTAATTTCTCAAGATTGGTATTTAGGCAATGTGTTACATATCCCAGGGCCCCAATAATTACAGATATAAACCTGAACTTGTAATCTGGATAGAGTAACTGCAGATTTCTCAATAGTCCAGCGTAGGTGTTCTCTTTTTCACTGATCTTCAGCTTTGTGTTAACATCCGCTGGGCAGCTAATTTCCACAACTGTGCACAGTTTCTCTTCTCTATCCCAAACCATTGTATATGTATGTATGTATGTATGTGTGTCTATGATGTATGTATATGCGTGCATATGTGTCTGTGATGTATGCTTACGACATTATTAGTGTGTGTGTGTGTTTTTACATAACTTTATTTGTAACTAGTTGTTAAAATACAGCGTATAGAATATATGTTGCTTCATGCGAGTTTACAAATAGCGTAAATGAGTAAAGAAAAAGAATGTACACACAGATTTGTGACGACTGGACGAACAGACGAAGAGAAGGTCACAGCTATTGTACGGTGGTGTAAAGCATTAAGAAGCTAATTGTATCATCACTTATCAATGTTGTCAAACAAAAATCGTATGAGACATTCAATGAAAACGCTCGGAATACTATAAATAGCAATCGATATTCTTAGTAATTATAAACCTGTTTATATCAGAAGCTATATAGCCCGTGTGTTCGCATATGTGTGTGTGTATGTATACACACACACACACACACACACATATATATATATATATATATAATAAGTACTAGGCTTACAAAGAATAAGTCCTGGGGTCGATTTGCTCGACTAAAGGCGGTCCTCCAGCATGGCCGCAGTCAAATGACTGGAATAAGCAAAGAAAAAGAATATATATAT
The DNA here is from genome assembly GCF_001194135.2 of Octopus bimaculoides. Taxonomy (NCBI): domain Eukaryota; kingdom Metazoa; phylum Mollusca; class Cephalopoda; order Octopoda; family Octopodidae; genus Octopus; species Octopus bimaculoides. The sequence continues at coordinate 4,202,765 of NC_069002.1, read as the reverse complement.
ATACAGAGAGAGAGAGAGAGAGATGTATGTATGTATGTATGTATGTATGTATGTATGTATGTATATGTGTGTGTGTATGTATGTATAAGCGAACCGTTATTCCTTTATGTGATTCGAAAGAGCAGAATAAAGATGTAGACCACGTATTATCAAAATCGTAACTCAGTTAAAACGATTGGAGATGTTACTATTCAAGAAACTCTGATTTTTTCATTTTTTATTTTTTATTTTTGTAAACCAAATAACGCCGGAATTTGTGTTGAGCAATGATATTACTCTACAACGCCTGTCCCGAGGTGACTAGTTGTCGCTCACCAGGTAATGAACAACGAAAAGTAACGAGCAAAATTGTATGACACATACACACATACTAAGACATTTCTAAAACAGGTTCTGTTTGATTTGGCGTCGTGTGGTAAACTACTAAAGCTCGCGAAAGTCAAAGCGAGCCAGTTTCGAAAATAACCGCGTTTCTGGTAATTCCGGATTTCTGGATTCCGGATGAGAGGTTCGGTAATGATAAGATGTGGGGTATAAAGGTCAAAACAATACCAGTAATAATTGCAGCACTGGCTATGATAAAAAAAAAAAAATGAACAATCGACCCCAGGTGTCTACTTGTACTTATTTTATCGACCCCGAAAGGATGAAAGGCAAAGTCGAGCTCGGTGGAATTTGAACTCAGAACGTAGCGACGGGTGAAATAGCGCTAAGCATTTCACCCGGTGTGCTAACGATTCTGCCAGTTCACCACCTTAGTAGTAGTAGTAGTAGTAATAATAATAATAATAATAATAATAATAATAATAATAATAATAATAATAATAATAATAATAATATATGCACAATATATT
>NC_069002.1:4198478-4201565 GCF_001194135.2 Octopus bimaculoides | reverse complement strand
CTGCCCATATCCTACGTAAAATACTGTCTATGTGATCTCAAATTTTAAAGCAAACATAATTTTCTTATGGTTTCTTAAACATTCACTTGAACAAAACTGTACAAATCCAAATATATGGTACCCTAGGCATAACACCTACATGAACTTCTAACTTGTTGTCTCTTGAGGTCTCTGGGTGAGACTTGGATCCAACTTGTACAAATGCAAAACAAAAGTCAAACATAAAATAATAATAATAATAATAATAATAATAATAATAATAAGCTGGGAGGTTAAGCAGTTGAGGTCTCTGAAAAAGGTGGTACTAGTACCAATAATTGTCGGAGCCCTGAGAACAGTGAGTAAAAATCTTGAGAATTATATGGAACAAATAGGGGCTGCATTAAGGGTGGAGCATTTGCAGAAAACAGCACTGCTTGGAACCGCCCGAATACTCCGGAAGGTGCTTGAAAAATAAGAGGTGTTACCTTAGTTCACTGGTAGTGAACAGCTGACACCGCAATTCATGTCCAGCGTTAGAAGCTGTGCAAAGGCAATAATAATAATAATAAATTCAAAATGGCTTCCAATATAATCTCACTTGGGATGGAAACACGAGAAAAAAAATTACATTAAGCCCATTTCTTGACAAAAGGAGGAAAATGAATAAGCAGTAAATCTGGAAATCACTTTGCTAGATGTCTCTCTTATTGATCAAACATTAAAAGCAAATAAAGTGTTGCGTAAGAAAAGTATTTGAAAGAGAATATTGTTTATATGTTAATGAAATAGCCACATATCCATAAAAGTTTAGGTCTATGTGGGGGTGGGTCACAAACACAGACATAAAGACACACACACGTAAATATAGATATATGAGGGGGCGCTGAAAAGTTCCTGGCTTTGGGTTAAGGAAAATACAGGAGGATCAGTTAATTATGATTTTATTCAATATGTTCCCTTCTCAGATTCATACACTTATTGCAGCAGTCCTTCAGTTTTTTCTAAGCCCTGTAAAAGAACTCGGAAGTTTGTGCCTCCAGCCAGGCCTTTCGCGATTCTCTTAAAGCCAGGAACTTTTCAGCACCCCCCTCCTCGTATACCTAAACTCAGAATTTATATAAAGTCTGTGCTAAGTCAGTGTTAACAGATGAGCAAAGAACACGCTTGTTCATAGTCATATATATAAAGCGTAGTAGAATACAACAGAAAAGACAAAAAAAGAAAAAGAGGCATTAAAGAAACAAAAGTAAAAGAAAGGAATGATCCAAATAGAGTCTTTCATAGAAAGGCGGTTCCATGGAATTGTTTAAGGTCTAGAGGTTTGATTTTCCAGTTGACTAAAATGTATGTATCTAGGTGGGGACATCTTGTACATATCTCAGTTTTTGAGCTGAGGCAGCTCAAGTTTTTCATTTATTAGAATCTTTCTCTGTTTATAGACGATATGTCACTTAATCATCAGACGACAGTTAAAACTAGATCCACTTGAGAAGGAGAGATAATCTCAAAGATCGAAAACTTTCGAAGGCTGCTTTTCATTATTTCAGCTTCGATAAAAATCACCAGTCCAGGGATGGTTTGGTGGAACTGTAACAACGTTGGGTCTGTATCTCTTGTGGTATTTCCTCCTGATTTTTACATTCCAAGTTCAAATCCTGCCAAGGCCTGTTTGTGTTGTAACAGTCCTAATCCATTACCTGGGGTAGCATCACCATCTGCCCTCTTGGGTATCATTTAGCGGTGGCGTTCACTCTGCTGGGGTCATTGGGACCAGGTCGTAGGTTTTGGGGTACCTGTCTTTCTCCTTCTCACCAGATTCGGAGGCCCTGTAAAGGGTCGTGAGCACTACTTTCCTTCCTGACTTAAATATCACACACACACACACACACACGCACACATGCATAGTCATTCACGCATATGCACGCATACACACGTACATACGCACGCACGCACATTTACACACATACTCGCACAAACACACACATAGCATACATGTACACACTTTCGCACATACACATATACGTACACATACACACACATACATACACACGCATACGCGCATACATATACCCACATACACACAAGCACATACGTGTACACGCATACACACATACACATGCACACGTACACACACACACACACACACACACACACACACACACACACACGGCTTGATTGATGCAGTTGTTTAACCCAATTATATTACAGCAACAATCAAAATTACTCTAATCGAACATAATAATCAATAAATAAAACTGCAACTGATTGATTCCTGACCGATAATTATTGATTCTCGAGGTATTTAACTAAATGGTAAAAAGTTTATGAAACGAAACGCCAAATTCTTCGTTTCAGACTTATTTTAATTAGAACTTTTACAAAAGCGGTTGATGTTCTGTCTGGAGATGCAATTACACTTGAAGAATTCTGGAAGAATTTCAATATTCAGCATGCAATTGGAAATATTCATTATTATTTGTGAGAACTAACATCCAGTTACATGAAGGATGTCTGGAAAAAAAGATATTTCAAAAAGGCAACATGTTTTGCGTGAAAGTGCTAATGATTTTCTTGGCTTTGAAATTCCTGTGAGCAATGGTTTCAAATTTTGGCACAATACCAGCAATTTTAAGGGGAAGCGGGTTAGTCGATTGCATCGACCCCGTATTTTATCGACCCTGAAAGAATGAAAGCAAAGCCGACCTCGGCAGAATTGAACTCAAAAGGTAAAGAAGCGAAAAAAAAACAAAAAAATAAAATAAAATAAATAAATAAATAAAAAAGGGAAAAGAAAAAGAAAAATGTCACAAAGCAGTTTGCCGTTTTTATTTCTGTCAACAAATTCCAAATTTGGCACAAGGCTGGCAATTTCGAGCGAATGAGTAAGCCGGTTATAGCGACCTCCAGTACTTAAATCGTACATATTTTACGGACTCCGAAAGGAAGTAAGATAAAGCTGACCTCAGCGGAATTTGAACTCAGAACGTAGCGGACAGGCGACATACCGCTAAGCATTCTCGCTCAGTGTGCCAAAGATTCTGCCAGCTCGCCGCCTTATCTTCTGTTAATATAGGTTTCAAATTTTGGCACAAGGCTAGCAAATTC
>NC_069002.1:4195453-4198000 GCF_001194135.2 Octopus bimaculoides | reverse complement strand
GAAAGGACTTATTCTTTGTAAGCCTAGTACTTATTCTATCGGTCTCCTTGCCGAACCGCTAAGTGACGGGGACGTAAACACACCAGCATCGGTTGTCAAGCGTTGTTGGGGGGACAAACACAGACACACAAACACACACGTATATATATATACATATATACGACAGGCTTCTTTCAGTTTCCGCCTACCAAATCCACTCACAAGGCTTTGGTTGGCCCGAGGCTATAGTAGAAGAGACTTGCCCAAGGTGCCACGCAGTGGGACTGAACCCGGAACCATGTGGTTGGTAAGCAAGCTACTTACCACATAGAGGCAATGGCAAGTGACTAAGACCTTCGGTGATATGCTGTGCTTGAGAAGAAGACCTGTCAAGCAAAGTGAAATTGTAGTCATCATTGATGCTGGTGTCACATAACTGGCACCTGTGCCGGTGGCACGTAAAAGGTATCCATTACACTCTTGGAGTGGTTGGCATTAAGAAGGGCATCCGGCTACAGAAACCATGCCAAATCAGATTGAAACCTAGTGCAGCTCCCCAACTTACCAGTTCCGGTCAAAACATCTGACCCATGCCAGCCGGAAAGCAGACATTAAATGATGATGATGATGATGATAATGATAGATAATCATGTATATTCTAAAAGATAAAGTAGGATAACTGCTGTGCTGATAATGCCTACAGAAGCAGAAACATGCACAAAGCTGTTTTCTTGTCTCCAGACAATGACAATTAAACCTTCTTTTTCTTGACAGTATGTCTTTTCTCAAGAACTTTATTCCTCAGGATTATCTCCCCTTCTCATTTGGAGCTATTCACAATTGCCACCAGGTGATTGTTTCACATTCTGTGAAACTTGAGATAAGTGCAATAAATCAACAATGTATGGCTGCACGTTATTTAATAGACCATTCTTCATCTTTCTTGTCCAATTCCATGCCATGCACCATCCTGAGTTGTTTCTCTTGGATCAATTTTCATTTATGTTTCTATTTTAGTGCTTAGAGAGTCATGGTTTGTGTGAATGTGTGTGTGTGTGTGTGTGTGTGTGTGTGTATTCATATATATATGATATACATAGATTACATAATTACATATATATATATATATATATATATATATATATATATATATATATATATAGATAGATAGATAGATAGATAGATAGATAGATAGATAGATAGATAGATAGATAGATATAGATATAGATAGCTAGATAGAGAGAGAGAGATATACACATGAATTGCATGTGTGTGTGTATATATATATATGTATATATACATATATATATAAATCACACACACACATATACATACATAAACACACACAAATAATATGCCAGTTCATGTGTTGCAAACATGTATTGATCCTACTTTCATATGAGAGAAGAGTGACGGCGGTGGTGGTGGCAGTGGTGGTGGTGGTGGCAGTGCGTTGCTGTATTATAGCTGTGCACATGTGTGGCGTGGTGTTGTGCAGGCGCGGTGCAAGCGCGCTTTACAGTGTCATAGTCGTAATGTGTGATGTGGGTTGTCCTGCTATATTTGGTCTGTTATGATGATGTGTAAGTGTCACACTGCTGCTATTACAGCTAATCAATAGAAATGACTATAAAACAGTCGATTTACCAATTCTGGTTAGTATTTCTATTAACACAGTTAAACAGCCAAACAACTCTTTATTTTCCCTTTCTGTATGTGTGTGTGTGTGTGTGTGTGTGTGTGTGTGTGTGTGCGTGTGTTTGTGTATGCATGTGTATGTATACATTTATATATACATATATATACATGCATAAATACGCATAAATATACATACACACAACCACACACACACATGTATGTGTGTGTGTGTGTGTGTATATATATATATATATATATATATATATATACACACACACACACACACACACACATGTGTATATATATATATATATATTATATTATCATTATCATCATTTAATGTCTATTGTCCATGCTGGCACTTACATATATACATATACACATATATATACACACATACATATTGTAATTACATATATGTATATTTATACATGTGTATATGTATATATATATATATATGTATGTAGTTATGTATCTATATGTATGGACATATATTTCTCTGTATACATGTACGTATATGTGTACATATGTATGTATATGTGTATATACGCATGCATATATAGATAGACAGATAAAAATGAAGAAGGTTGATTAATAGACATGTCAATAGTCACTACATATCATCATCATCGTCGTCATCATCATCGTCATCGTCATCGTCATCTAATATCCGTTCACATGCTTAAATGGTTGGATAGTTCGACAGGAACTGGCAAGTCAGTAGACTGTGACCAGCCAAGCTGTCTGCTTTGGTATGGCATCCACAAAGGGCTTAGCTTTACATACATCTCATCATATATATATATGTGTGTTTATATATATATATATGTGTATATACTCTCTGAGTGGTTGGCGTTAGGAAGGGCATCCAGCTGTAGAAACTCTGCCAAATTTAGATTGGAGCCTGGTGTTGCCATCCGGTTTCACCAG
>NC_069002.1:4195258-4195443 GCF_001194135.2 Octopus bimaculoides | reverse complement strand
GAGCCTGGTGTTGCCATCCGGTTTCACCAGTCCTCAGTCAAATCGTCCAACCCATGCTAGCATGGAAAGCGGACGTTAAACGATGATGATGTATATGTATACGTGTGCAAATACACACACATACACACATATATAGATATAGATATAAATATATATATATATATATATATATATATATATATATA
>NC_069002.1:4194720-4195226 GCF_001194135.2 Octopus bimaculoides | reverse complement strand
TGTGTGTAGATAGACAGACAGACAGATAGATTGATAGAAAGATAGACAGACAGACAGACTGATAGATAGATCGATACACACATACATACATGCATGCATACATACATGTATGCATGCATAGAAAAAGGGAGAAAGTGAGAGATGTTGATCAATTAATAGTTTTCAATCATTTGTTTTTATTCACCAATAATCACTCCATCTCTCTGTCTGTCTCTTGATACACAAACATATATGTGTGTGTGTGTGTGTGTGTGTGTGTGTGTGTGTATAAATGCATATGTACACACACAACTACACACACACTCACACAGGTATACATATATGTGCATGTATGTGTGTATATATACACATATATATAAATATGTTTGTGTGTGCATGCGTATCAAGCACGGTTGTTTTTGTATGCAGTGAATTAATAGTTTCCACTGAGGATTGGATCACGTATGGCATAATATGTCATTAGTATATATATATATATATATATATATATATATATATATATATAT
>NC_069002.1:4192613-4194418 GCF_001194135.2 Octopus bimaculoides | reverse complement strand
TATATATACATATATATGTATTCATATATAGATAGCTAGATAGATACATACATATATATACAGATGTGTGTGTGTGTGTGTGTGTGTGTGTGTATAATGTGACCTGACAAGATGTCTGCATCGTACCTTAATATAATATTCAAACATACAATTACATCAGTTAATGTAGTTTATTAATATATATAGAATTTCAATATCTAGTATACAGTGAGTGTATATGCCATCATTGTATACACACACACACACATACACACATACATACACACATGCATGCACACACAAATACTTCTGTATGTATATGTATATATACATATGTATGTATATGTGTATATACATATGTATGTATATATATACACACACACATATATATATATATATATATATATATATATATATGCACGTATGTACGTATGCAGTCTTACTGTATCACTTTAGTCTGTTCCATCATCCTAATCATTCAATTTGATACTCATTATTTCATGCTTTCTTCGAGAATAAACTACGCCTGATGTGTTTTACTACTGAAATTGTCAACAGACGGTGCATACAGATGTATGTGTGCGTGCATGTGTGTGTGTATATATATACATACATACATATATATATATATATATATATATATATACTAGCTGTGTAGCCCATTGTTGTGGGGCAAGTCTCATAATAGAAAGCTTTTATTTCAATGTTTTCTTATTCCATATTAGATTGTGTCTTCTCCGACAGAAAGGCCTCTCGATCCAGGCAAATTTCTGCATTATTTAGGGCAACTGATAATGTTTTGCTAGACAAAGTTTCTTCGTGTTCCCGTTTGGTGCATAGATTAAAAATTTTTTGTAACTTCCTGCTCTTGAGCATCCAATGTAAATGTGATCAAAGATGAAGCAGAGCTGTTCCATGTGGAAACAGCAAGCGAAAGTGTTTGCTCTTGCAATTTGTTGATGGTCGTGGCAAAACTAGGACTCACTGGAAACCAAAGCCGTTTGAAGTGACCCTGTGAAATAAGAAAAGTCCCCTCACTTGAATCTAGGACAAGAATCCACAACAGGAGAAACATCTGGCTATAAGATTTTGCTCCAGAATAAACGAGACCTCCTTCTGTTCAACCCAAGGTAGCATGAGTAAACAGATGTTTAATGATTGAAGAAAACACACACATGCACACGCACATGCACACATACACACACACTGACACACAATCACATGTATACACATACACACTGACACACACGCACACACACACACACTGACACAGAGGTAATTATATTCCCCCAAAGTGTACTTTATGAAACCAGCGGCTCATGAGCCTCACTATTTAGCTTATGTAGCACAAACTCTCTTTCTGGGTTCACATTTTCTTTTTTTTTTTTTTGGTTAAGAATCTCACCTGGTGTTCTGATTAAATCGTTACATCTTCTGTTTTTGACATTTTATGTTAAACAAGTTATGTGTCTGTTTGTCTCTACTTCTCTGCCTTTGTATCTCTTTGTCTGTCTGTCTGTCAATCTATCTATCTATCTATATATATATATATATATTAGGGATAAAACCCAAATTTACAGGTAAAAACCCAATTAAATTTTATTTATTAAAAATTAAAATAAAATAAGTTTCGCAGTATAAAATATATAAATATATACTTTTAGAGAAAAGAACCAAAAGTTCATGAACTTATCCATGAAAATCCACAGTCACATATAGAAAAATTAATAAGTAAATACACAATAAATAAGTATAATATGATCAACGGAACAGCCTGCTTGTGAAATTAACTTGCAAGTGGCTGAGTACTCCACAGGCGCGTGTAC
>NC_069002.1:4188630-4191980 GCF_001194135.2 Octopus bimaculoides | reverse complement strand
ATATATATATATATATATATATATATATATAAATATAGATATAGGTATATAAATATTTAATAACACTTTGATTTGACTCTATAACTTATTGCTTCACAGGTTTGTTGCATGAATTGAGCCAGGTTCGTTTGATGAGCCAACAGATCTTTAAATTCTATAGAGCCGAATCAACCTGTTATTAAATATTAATATATGTACTCCTAAAGCAGTGAGCTGGCAGAATTGATGCCATGCCAGGCAAAATGCTTAGCACTATTTCATCCGTCTTTGCATTCAGAGTTCAAATTCCACCATGGTCAACTTTGCCTTTTATCCTTTCAGGGCTGATAAAATATGTACCAGTTATGCACTCCAATCAAATGTATTGAGTACCTCTTTCCTTTGATTGCCCACTATATGTATATGATTATATATTCTTTTATTCTTTTACTCGTTTCAGTCATTTTGACTGTGCCCATGCTGGAGCACCACCTTTTAGCTGAAGATATCGACCCCTGGACTTATTCTTTGTAGGCCTGGTACTTACTCTATTAGTCTCTTTTGCCAAACCACTAATGTTACGGGGATGTAAACACACCAAGATCGGTTGTCAAGCTATGGCGAAGTGTTTGATGACATTGTTAAAATTAATTTTATGTAAAACTTCTGCATCTATACTTAGTAGAGATAAGGTATTACGAATATTATTTTAACAAGTTTAAAGTGATTTCTTTTGTGCCGTAAGCCATTTACCATTTCTGTGGTGCCCCCTCCTTCCTTTGAAGCCCTTAGCACATGCTTATTTTGTTTAATGGGTTAATCTAGCACTGGTATGTATGCATGTATGTATGTATGTATGTATGTATGTGTGTGTGTGTGTGTGTGTTTACATGTATATGTGTGTATGTGTGTAACATGATGTGTTTGACACTTATAATGCATACACAAACATAACTCAGTGTTGATACATCACTATTTAACAATTGACACGTGTGTTGGAATTGAGGTGTACATATGAATGTTTGACATATATGACCCAGAAATACTGGAATATTGTATCCAAGTAACACACAACAAAAAGGCATGAATCGAGGATTGAATTGACTGCTATATATAACATGTCTGGCTAAAACATAAAGATCTTGCTTGCAGATTCAAGCATAGATATAAACGTTCAGAAAACAGTAAGGTTTGGCTTAAGGAAAATTTGTCTGCTATTTGTAGAAGACTGAGATGTTGTGGGCAGGGTTCCTTGCTGGTTGAAACAGCATGGGATTTCAGGCAGAACTGTCAGTTGTTTTACCAGCTGTAGCTAGAATATGGTTGTCTCCTTCTCATTGGCTCATATGTATAAGCATAAATATATTCATACATATATACATGCATGCATGCATGCATACATACATGAATATGTACATACATGTATACATATATACATACAAACACATACATATATATACATATTTACATACATATATACATGCATGCATATATATATATATATATGTATATATATATATATATATATATATATATATATATATATATATATATATATATATATATATATATATATATACATATACATACATACATACAAATATACATATTTACATACAAACATACATGCATGCATACTTATATACATATATACATACACATACACACACATATATATACTTATACATACATGCATGCATGTATACACACATATAAACGCACATATACATACACATACATGCATACATACATACATACATACATACATACAAACATCTAAATACATACATACATACATACATACAAACATATATACATACAAACATGCATACATACATAAGGGTCAAATGATTTATGCTAAAAATGATAGCAATGACAAAAAAAAACTGGAATTAATAACAACATTATCAGCTGATATAGGAATGGAATTTGACCAGAAGAAATGTCCCTTAATTAACTGTTGAACAGGGAAAATTAGTCTCCCTGACACAAAACTTGTGCATCAATGGTCTCACTATCTCTTCTTTCCCCACACAAAGAAAACTACAAGCTCCTTGGTATTGATGAAAATATATCAAACCAAGGAACTGTGAATAAAGATAGGGTGACCCATGACATGGCAGTCTGAACTCTCCTCTGACAAGAAGATGATATCCCACAATGCATTTGCAGTTCCAGTGCCAATTCTAACATTTGGGATACTTGACTGCTCTGAAGAAGAAATCTACTCTGTAGACATTAAAACCCCACAAGATTCTAACATCAACTGGAAATTCCCACAAAAACAGAAGAGATAAAGAAGGTAAGGGTTTGAGATCAGTGCTGACAGACTTCTTTGAATGTCGCATGGTCTCTCTCAGACAGCACTTGCTAAACAATGGCAGCAAAAATAAATGCAGTAACTTAGTGGTGAAAAATGAAGAAAACAATATCCTACATGCGAGCTCCTCAGGAAATTCTCTCTTCTGCAAGCTGGCAGAATCGTTAGCATGCTGGACAAAATGCTTAGCAGTATTTCCCCTGATGGTACACTCTGAGTTCGAATTCTGCCAAGGTCGACTTTACCTTTCATCCTTTCAGGGCCAATAAAATAAGTACCAGTTAAACACTGGGGTTGATGAATCGACTCCCCCCCCCAATTGCTGCCTTTGTGGCAAAATTTGAAACCATTATTATTATTATTATTATTTTATTGTTTGTATTTTGAATTATATACGGGGCACCAAAATCATTTCAGTGCTTAGGGCCTCTCTGGTGCTGAACCTGGCCCCTTATTCATACATGACTTGTACTTTACTTCATCAACCCCAAAGAGATGAAAGACAAACATGTTGACCTTGGTAAGGTTTGAACACAGAACATAAAGAGTTGTTGTCGATCCAAAACAACAAATTTGCAGGAGCCAATGGAATGGCATTGAGATAGATTGAATTAAACCTAATACATGATGGTTTGGCCCCCAAAAGATTGGAAGGTAATGTTGGCCTTGCCAGGATTCGAACTTAGAACATATGTGTTTGGAACTAAATATTTACTTTTCGACATTTGGTTCAATATTTACCGATTCTGTCATTGTAACAACAACAACAACAAAATCATTTGTTCATTTGCTGCATGGTGCCAACCTCCTCCCCCTCTTGGCAGCTTTCTTCCTGCCGATGAATCCATCTGCAGTTTAGTTTCTATCTATCTACCTATCTATCTATCTATCTCTATCCATCTATCTATCTATCTATCTATATATCTATCTATCTATCTATTTAACTATCTATCTATCTATCTATCTATCTATCTACCTACCTATCTATCTATCTATCTATCTATCTATCTATCTATCTATCTATCTATCTATCTACCTACCTACCTACCTA
>NC_069002.1:4181441-4183283 GCF_001194135.2 Octopus bimaculoides | reverse complement strand
ATTGTATTTGTCCCATCTTCGTTGAGCCCTGTGTGGCTAATAAAAGAAATGTATCTATCTATCTATCTATCTATCTATCTATTTAACTATTTTTTTTTCCTTCCTTCCCCCTCCCAAAAAGAAAAGCTCTACATTGTATTTGTCCCATCTTCGTTGAGCCCTGTGTGGCTAATAAAAGAAATGTATCTACCTACCTATCTATCTATCTATCTATCTATATCTATCTATCTATCTATCTATCCACCTATTGATATTATCAATCTGCTTGATAAGAATCTTCCCTCTCTCTCTCTTTCTTTCTCTTTGGACTAACACCCCACTCTACCTCCCTCTCATACACCTTTTATTCTCTGTCACTCTCTTTATTTCTCTAACACTCACCTTCCCTTTCATTCTCTCTCTCTCTATATATCAACACCTCTCCCTCTCACACTCTTCCCTCCCTCACTCTCTACTTTTCTCACATATTTTTCGTCACCCCTCTCACCTACATTATTTCTTTCCCTCTCTCACTCTCTCTCGCTTTCGTTTTCCTTCCGACCCCTTCACTCCCGCGCATTCCTTTCTCTCTTCTTTCCACCCTATCTCGTTTGATACTATATTATTCTCCTCCTACCTCAGCCCCCGTAAAGCAATACCTCTCACATTTTATAAAACAATTTCCCCGCTCTCTCTCTCTCTCTCTATTTATCTATCTCTCTTTCTATTTATTTATCTTATCTATTTCATGTCAATCTTATCTACCTTTTCTTCACTTTTCCGTATCACCCTCTGTCATTTTCACTTCCCTTTACCTCAGTCCCGCTCTCCCCATCTCCTTTCTTTCCCTCGACTCCGCTTACTCTCTTAGTCTATCACTCACACTCAAACATTCACTCTATCACCACCTCCTCCTCCTCCTCCATGCCTTACTCAATCACCCATTTCCAAATTTCTTTCGCGAGACGTTTTTCCCGCAATTCTTGGCAGAGTCGCTTGCTTGATTTTTCCTTTATCCTATTTTACTATAAACATTGTTATCAAGACTAGCATTGCTGCTCGTTCCGGTGTAGCAGCAACAAATATTTCTCCTTCTCTCTCTTACATAAATATCTGCTTATTTATCTATCGATACATACGCACGCACATCCACTCCAATAGCGTAAACATAAACACACATATGTATATTTATAAATATTGATATACATATATACATATATGTATATTTATAAATATTGATATACATATATACATATATATATATATCCCTATATATAATTTGTATCTGAAGAATTTTGATTAAATGTCGAACCGAGTCACACCAGAACTGGAGAATCGGACCACCAAGAATATGGACGGCAATTGCCAAACAAGTGATTCCACTGCGCCAGATGACAGAACGGCGATGGAAAGAATTCGGCCACAGCACACAACAATTAATTGCGGAGGTAAATACAATGGAGCGTTATGCCAAAATTTGACGTACATATATAGTCCAAGAGACATTTGTGCTCATCATGTTTTGTAATATATCTATCTACCTATATATGTGTGTTTGCATATTGTTTTCCTTAAACATGCATTTCACGACCCTCCCCAGTATTTTTGTACCTGTTCCAGTTTTATCTACCTGTCTATGTATATATCTATCTATATGCCTGTTTATCTATCTATGTACCTGTTTATGTACCTATGTCTGTCTATCAGTCTATTTATACATCTACCTATCTCTCTGTCTGTCTATCTATCCATCCATCTATCTGTCTATGTATCTATCTTTCTATCTATGAATGTATCTATCTTTCTATCAATCAATGTATGTATCTATCTATCTTTTTATCTATCCATGTATGTATATTCCTA
>NC_069002.1:4181209-4181431 GCF_001194135.2 Octopus bimaculoides | reverse complement strand
AATTGAAGGCATGTATATATTTCTACCGCTGCGTATAATTGAGTGGCCCTTAAACATGAGTATGTATGTATATATGTGTGTATATGTGAGAGAGAAAAAGGGCATATACTGTCATACTTTAACTCGTGCCATGCTGGAGCACCACTGTGTGTAGAAATATTTATATGTGACATTTTCTGTTTGAGCTATATATGTATGTACATACGTGTGTGTGTGTGTGTG
>NC_069002.1:4176157-4181199 GCF_001194135.2 Octopus bimaculoides | reverse complement strand
AACATTTTAACTGAAGCTTTCCTGTTGCTAGTTACAAATAAATAACCTCGCACAGACGTAATTGTTTGCTATACATACATGTGGGCATTCACATGTGCTCCAGCATGGTCTTAGCTGGTGCCACTAGCTCGACCTAAAGAACACGAACGCACAGACATATACATACATGCATATACGAACATAAATTGAAGGCATGTATATATTTCTACCGCTGCGTATAATTGAGTGGCCCTTAAACATGAGTATGTATGTATATATGTGTGTATATGTGAGAGAGAAAAAGGGCATATACTGTCATACTTTAACTCGTGCCATGCTGGAGCACCACTGTGTGTAGAAATATTTATATGTGACATTTTCTGTTTGAGCTATATATGTATGTACATACGTGTGTGTGTGTGTGTGTATACATATACACACACAAACACCACCCTCTAGGCCCACCAAGTAAAAAATATATATATATTTATTCAAATTCATGTGTATATGGTCACACTACGTTGTATGTAACAAAATACACACACACATATATATACTAACATGCACACTGTATGTGTGCGTTCGAGCGTGTTGTTGTATATATACACGCACTCCTTGTGTTGTCTTCATATTTTAATTGATAGTTATTCCCCCACCCCCCTTTTCCCCTGTATCATGCAACGCTGTTCCTCCGATCTGCTAGAAGTAGCAGCCAATTCTACCTTAAATCAGTCACATACACACGCACCTGCCGTCTTTTAATCGGAAAACACACACACACACACACGTTGGATAATGTGGTACTTATATGCCTATGACCGGAGAAAAAAAAAGAGAGAGGTGGTCTAGGCTGGAACGCTTTTGAGAATAGGTGTGCTAAGTCAGGGTTGACCCGGGGTCTGAACAACTAAAAGGTACTCATTACTTCGAGTAATTTCGAACCTCTACAACGATATAAAATATTTACTACACATACAATACGTAGTCGTTCGACCTGCTGAAAATAGCAGCCAAATATCCTTCAAATCATACCGTTCTGTCTTGAAAGAAAAAAAACATGTTCGTTACTTTTGATACTGTAGTCTTGAATACAAGACGAGATGCTCATAGCTAGAACAACTTTAAGCAAAGGTCAACCAGATTGTTACTGACCTGTGTCTAAATGATAATAATAATGATGATGATAATAATAATTACTGTGTGGTGGTCACGATTGTAGTGACTGTCTTCGTTTTGTGTGTTTCGCGGTTTCTGAATGAATAGTGATTTGTGAAAAGCGATTTCGCGGGTGTCGCTCGCGCGCGTGTGTTTTGCGTGAGAGATTACGAACAGAAAGAGAAGGATTGATAGCTGTTATAATAAATGCATTGATCAACAGATTGCTAGATGGAGAGATGGATGTATGAATGACAGGATGTATTGACAGGGTGAAAGGTGAGAAGGTAGATGGATGGATGGATAGATAGATAGATAGATACGTAATACACATATATGTGAATGTCAGACAGATAGATATGTGATGACAGATACATAAGTATGTGACAGGCATAGACAGACAGATAGATAGATCTGTTGATAAGTGGAAGGATAGTTGGGGGGGGGGAAGAAACAAATTGATAGTCAATGCAGAAATTAAACAGAAAGCTTGACGAGGGATATATATTTAATGTGAATGACACAAGAAGTCAATGTGAGATTTGAACCAGCAATCTCGCTGTTACTGCTGTAGTTGCTGATAATGTCTGTTTGTGTGTGTAATGATAGCGTTATCTGTGTTGATAATGTCTTACCGTGGATTATGGAATGACGGTTATTTTCGTCGGTGAATGTAATGATAATGATAATAACAAAACCGAGTGGAATAATGACAGTCATCATTCCACGAGGCGGTGGGTGGGTGTTTGGTTGGGGAGACTTCCACCATTCCTTTGTCTCGACAACACGGCAGATCTTTATTAGTGTTACGTCTCTGTGTGTGTATGTGCATATATATATATATATATATATATATATATATATATATATTCAAAGAACAAGTAATTAAAAAAAAAACAGGAAAAAAACGAACGTGAGGACGTGTCCATGCAATATATTCTATCTATCTATCCACACACACACACACACACACACACACACATATATGATTTATATTTTAATGTGAGGTTACAAAAACCAAATAACATTAAACTAGAGGATTACTCAACACACATGCAAACACCTGTGTGTGTGTATGGTGTGTATTCGATCGTTCTTTCTTTAGCTCCGATACAATGAATCTATGATCAGTGATGTTCTTCCGATCATAAACATCCTTTCTTATATCTTGTTTAAGACGGTAGTGTGTGCTTTGAGGGAGATGTGACTGCCATTTCTGGCCGACCGTCTGATTGTCTGTAAAGGCTACCTCGTTATTTGGTGTGTTGGTTTGTTGGTACGTGTGTGTGTGTGTGTTTTCTGTTGTTTGTCTGCTAATATTATCGAAGTATAGTATCGCTATTTCCATTCTTGTCTCAATACATTTTGGCGTCACGTTTCTACGTTTTGTGTTGTTACTGGTGTTGTTAGGTGTAATCGCATCTTTGTTGTTTAATCAATCACGTTTCCACGTTGTTATGTGCAATTATATTTCTTTGTTATTGTTGCTGTGAAATCACGTATTTGTGTTGCTGTTGTTTATTATTATTATTATTATATTATGTAAGGCGCAGGTGGCGAAGCTAGCAGAATCCTTAGTGACAAAATGCTTAGCGGTATTTCTTCCGATTCGTTATGGTCTGAATTCAAATACTACCCTTTTCGGTGGAATACGTACCAATTCAGTACTGGGTTCGATGTAAGCAACTCGCCCACTTCCCCAAAATTTCAGGCCTTGTACCTATAGCAGAAAAGATTATTAAATGTAATCAAGTTGTTTGTTGTTGCTATAATGCAATCACGTCTCTATGTTGTTGTTATATGCAACCAAGTCTCTTGCTACTGTTGTCATGTGCAGGGCAGTCGAAGCAATATTCATAGATCCCTGGGCAAATCGAGGCACTGGAGCCTATAGTATTTATATGACAGCATACATAAATCAGAATTGGGTCCCTAGACCCGTGAGGCCCCCGGGCAAATCAATGCATTGGACCCTATGATATTTACTTATTGGCAGCAAACCAAATCCAAGTTCAAAATCGGCTCCCATCCGGCACAAATCGACGCACTGGGCCTTATAGTATAGACTTATTATTGACAACATATCACGGCACATAAATCAGAGTTGGACTCCTAGAATCATGAGGGCCCCCTGGGGACTAGTTATGTGTTATCACATCTCTACGTTGATGTTATTGTTATATGTAATCACGTCACTTTGTTATTGTTGGTGTTGTAAAGTCACGTGTCTTTCCGTTCTGAGCTGGAATTCTGTCAGAATCGATTCCATATATTCAACACTACATAGAATAATCTTAGAGATAGGAATGGTTTAAAAAATGTGTTTTCTTTTAACAGATATTCCTCTTACATGGCATTTGATTCTCCTCTAATTAGGTATTTTTTTGTCTGTTTTTTTAACTGTGGCATTTCAATACTTTTGATCAACGAACCGTGAAGAATGATTTCCCAATCTTATGGAGCTCGTAGAAGCTCCTTTTTCTTAATGTTTACATAAGATATCTTATTGATCACTTTGCACTTTAGTTTCAGGAAGCTCACCTTCTTCAATTATTGGCGATGACGTGTCAGCGTTGCCGTTATTCCGTTTATGTCAGTGGAACTATGTCAACGTTACTCAATGTTGTTTCTTTTTTTTTTGTTTTACTTTGTCGAACACTTGAGATGAAATGATAATAATAATCCTTTTTTCTATAGGCCCAAGATCTAAAATTTGGTGGGATGGGGGTCTAGTCGATTACATCGGCCCCATTGCTTAACTGGTGCTTATTTTATCGACCGCGAAAGGATAAAAGGCAAATTCGACCTCGGCGGAATTTGAACTCGGAACGTAAAAACGGACGAAATGCCTCTAAGCATTTTGCTCGGCATGAGAGGCCAGATCTGGCCAGTTTGGACATAAAACATGTAGAATATTTTGGCCAGATAATACTTATTTATTTACGTTGTTTAGAATTCATCATGCATTATCTTCTAGCTTTGAGATTTTGATGAGGTGACTATTTTTAGAATGACATTGTAGGGTGGGGGTGAGAAGCCAGATCTGACTGGTTTGAACATAAAACATAGAATGTTTGGACCAGGTAAGGCTGGTCGGAATACTAAAGGGTTAAGTGTACAATTCAGAAAGTCTTGTAGGATGCAGTTTGTCTATTACTGGTCTATTGTGTTTGGAGGGGAGTTGGGTATGGTCTATTGCAGTTGTAGGGGAGGTGGATAATGGCTTATTGCTTGTAAAGGAGGATATGTTCTATTGTGTGCAGAGGAGAGAGGTATGGTGTGTTGCATCTGCATAGGAGGGAGGTAGAATCTATTGTGTTCCCTCCTGTATAACTGGTATTTATTTAATTGATCTCCTCCAGTTGGAAATGATAGGGGACAAATCAGTAAACTGTGAAAAGATTTCAACTCGGTGATAAGGAACCAAGATGTCTCACTTTGTTTGCCTCTCGACCATTTGTGAAATATTAATGTGACGGTCGCCATAGTAACAACAACAACCACAATCCACTCACACATAAAACATGTCAATGCAGGTCACTTTGGAGGAGTGTATGTGTGCGTATATATATAATACATACATACATACATACACGCTCACTCTCTCTCTATATATATGTACATACACCCATGCCATATATATATATATGTATATATATATATATATATACACATATATATGTGTGTGTGGGTTGCTGTGTTAGTGGTGAGTTGTTTTAACTGAATTATTTATTAAGATAATGGTTTTCAATACCATAGGTGAGAATTTAATTAAAATTTTCCTGGCCTATTACACAAGCAACTACTATTTTAATATTCCTTATCTCAGTGATGTACTTCAGTACTTGTGTGTGTGTGTGTCGGTCTGTCAGTCTGTCCATATTCTTTTATTCTTTTATTTGTTTTAG
>NC_069002.1:4172743-4176147 GCF_001194135.2 Octopus bimaculoides | reverse complement strand
CAGGCTTCTTTCAGTTTCCATCTACCAAATCCACTCACAAGGCTTTGGTCGGCCCGAGGTTGTGGTAGAAGACACTTGCCCAGAGCCATGTGGTTGGTAAGCAAGCTTCTTACCACACAGCTACGCCTGCACCTATGTGTCCAAGGTTTTTTCATTGCGCTTATTCTTTGTGTCCATGAAACCTTACGTAACACGAGGAACTGAGTCAATCTGTTACTGAATACAACTTGGTATTGAGTACCACGTAGCAAGTTCTAGAAACCATGTACAGAGTTTGCCTCTTTGACTCAGTAAATTTTATTTGGTGCCAAAAATCGATATTGCACTTTAAATGTCAAAATTGTACTTGAAAATTGAAAACAACCGGGAGCTGTAGACACCAGTATTGTATATATTGGGAGTTGCCATAGATGTTGACATTATAAAATGAGAAAGCAGATAAAATATTCAAACTCCGGTTGTATTTCTTAAAAATATCACGAGAGAACCGGGGAAATTAAAGGGTGTCAGGAGACTCAATTATAATATCATTTAAAAAAGTCAAATGTTTTAGTTTATGAAAAGACAAAAAAATTTACTTTTTTTTTTCTTTATTCCGGTGGGATTTCACTGTATCTCACTCTGTAATTTTTAAAAAAATAGAATTTTTAAGAAAAAAAAAGTAATAGAATTTTCTATTAGAATTGTCAATAATGAAAATAAATCTATACTTCAGTGGCGATTATCCAAATCACATTTTCAGTTTGTTTTATTTGTTTATTCATTTATTGAGAAAAGTGCGAGTTGTGTTGGATTTTCCCCTCTGAGATATAACCTTTCTTTCTACACCAATACGTTAGAAACATGACTATTTGTTGACGTCAATTGTTTATATAGCTGATCGTGTCAGTAGTTTAATATTTTCCGTGGCAAGGTGTGTTGGTCTATAATAGGAGTTTGCAAAGCGGTCTCTATTGACCCTTGGAGGGTTTGGTGTCTATGCGACAATCTGAGAGATCAATAAACACCAGAAACGATTTTGATCTCTAAGGGCTTTGAATTATGAGCAAACTGAATTTTGAAGAGCGCGGTAATTTAAAGCTGAAACTCACTAATTTCCAGTCAAATAGTGATGCAATAATTAGAATTCACCAAACATGTGTCACATTAAATGTTTTGATTATATCAATAGATTTTGACTGGATTTATATTATTTTCGTAAAGTATTTTCATTAAACTTTTAAAAATATTTCTTGTTAATTAAAAAGCAGAAGTGGTTGGTGTTTGGAAGGGCATCCAGTTGTAGAAACCATGCCAGATCAGACTGGAACCTGGCACAGCCCTCCAGCTGGCCAGCCCTGGTCAAACTGTCCAATCCATGTCAGCATGGACAACAGATGTTAAATGATAATGATGACACACAAAAAAACAAAGGAATTAGTGTTTTTCCTTTTAATTCTTAATTTTATTTTAGAAATTTACACATACATACGTGTGCACAAAGACTACACGCATACCACGCACACATACACAAAGCCTACGCACACATACACAAAGCCTACGCACACATACACAAAGCCTACGCACATGCACACCATGCTCACACACACACACACACACACACACACACATTCACCTCACATGCTCACACACCACTCTCACGCACTCCACATGCTTACCACACACCCATGTGCACACTCACCACATGTGCACACTCACCACATGTGCACACTCACCACATGTGCACACTCACCACATGTGCACACACACACTTACACCCGACAGACACTCGCATCAATCAGGTCCCTGCTGTAGGGTGTAACCTAATATGCAGTTTCTCTACTCCAAATACCTACACACTTTTTTTATATTGCTGCTACCACCACAACTACTACTACTCCTGCCACCATATTCACCACCACTACATACTATGACCGCTGGCACCACCACCACCACCACCATCACAACTACTCCTTCCACAACCACTGCCACCAATACCACAACTATTGCTACTGCAACCACCACACTTACAACTGCATTCACCACCATAGCTACTACTACCAACACCACAACCAATACCACCACACCTACTACTACCACATTGACCACAACTGCTACCACCACCACCACCACCAAGAGTATTATCTTTACATCCACTACTACTACTACCACCTCCACTAACATCACCACCACCACCACCAATATTGCTACATGATGTAGCAATGCAATTATGGCCAGTATTGTTACCATGGTTACTAGACTCACTTGAGGAGAGACTAGAGAAAGCGAGAGGGAGGAGGGAGGGAGGGTACATGTACTCATAGGAGAATGGAACCGAGGATAAGAGGATGTAATAAGACTGTTGTGAAGGTATTTATAGAAAGCCACTACTACTACTACTACATTTAGCACCATCAATATTACTGCATTTTTGGTTACCATGGCTATCGTTCATCATGGAGATTGGAAATGGGAAATTTTGGTAACTATTTTTGAAGTTCCAGCTTCTTGTAGAATTACGATTCGTTGATTAGACATTGGCAAGGACTTTCTTTTTCTAATTCTACTTTATTTCTTGGTTGCACTGCTTTCATGGATTCCCATGACTCTCTACAGCCATCCAATTCCATTATTATGAATTCAAATTGGGACCTTGAGCCATAGTGAATCTTTTATTAGCTGATTACACAACCATGGATGTTGTCCCTATGGATGTATTACAGTTACTCCCTTGATTGAACTTAGTGATCCTGATCGTTGATCTTCCAGGATTCCTCGACTCAGCATCAATGTAAGACTCACAGTTGGCTCAGTTGAGCTCTTTCGCTTCCTCTTCACAATCCACCATCCTGCTTTCATGGGTTCCCATGACTCTCTCTCACCAACCATTTCCATTACAATGAATTTGAATTGGGAGCTTCAATTATAATGAGTCTTTCATCAACCGATTCCACAACCATGGCCACCCCCACCCCCCCAATGGAAACATTGCAGTTACTCTCTTGATAGAGCTTGGTGATCCTGACCATTAATCATCCAAGATTCTTCCTCTCAGAATCAATGTAAGAATCACCATTGGCTCAGTGGAGCTCTTCTACTGCCACTTCACAATCCGCCATGTTGCAGTCCCATGACTTCACCGTATCTCTGGCAGGGTCGCTGAAAAGGTGCTATGCCTTGCCAAAGGGCAACCCCTAACTATGCAGGGCACAGTCGTTCTGTAAGGTATTTTCAAAACACCCACATATCCATCACACACACACACACACGTTCACAGCTTAGAAAATTTGAATTTAAAGCATTGATGCATCTCAGAATAATAAATGTTTGATTTTAAACTTTTCATTTAATTTGACAAGCCAGGTGAGGTTGATGTTTTTTAGCCAAGGTCAATCCTGTTTGAGCAGATTTAAATTCCATCCATG
>NC_069002.1:4162796-4165296 GCF_001194135.2 Octopus bimaculoides | reverse complement strand
AATAAAATGTAAGCGTAACAGAGACTGGTGCAAATTAGACATATACATGCATCACATACATATGTACATACATACGTACATGCATACATTCGTACATGCATGCATACATACATATGTGTGTGTGTGTGTGTGTGTGTGAAATAGTGGCACAATAATGCACCAATGTTTGCTGGAAATAGTGTTTATATATTTATCAACTGCTATTTCCAGCAAACATTGGTGCCTTGTTGTGCCACTATTTCATGATTATAATTCAATCTTTACAGTGCTTATTGCTGGAAAATACTATTCAATCGTAATAATATTTATAATTTATATATATATATATACACACGCACACACATAAATATACATACACCTAATTATTTTTTTTATATTTTCCTTTTTTTTTAAAACTTATTTTGCTTCTCCCTCTCTTTTCTATTCTTTCTCTCTTAACCATTATCCTTTTCGTATTTTCTCTATTCTCCCATCACCGAAGGGAAGCAACTCAATTTCATGTCGGAAGCTATGCCCATTATATTGCTTCTGTACCACCTTGCATCTACTGGAAACTTCATATACTTTGAATAATCCAGTTTTGCTTGTCTGAAAATTGCTTAATTTATTATTTACTTAAGTATGAAACTCAATTACAATGTATTGCCTATAACAAACTATATTGTACTTCTACCTATCTTTATATAATACATGCACAGTGTAATACAATATATCTATATGTGTGTTTTGTACTTATGCTTATTGTATGTGCAATCTGCTTGTATCAATATGTTATGAGGGTTTTTGTTTTTATATTAACTCAACATCCGATTAAGTAAAACACTTGTTAAACTTTAATGAGAATCTATCAAGTTACCTTTGTAGATTATGTCTTATGTATGAGAAACTGTATGAGGTTTATGTAGGAGTAAGAGAGAGCCTGTCTATGAGAGAGTGTGTCTGTATATTTGTGTGGATGTGTATGTAAATGTGTGCGTATGTGAGCTGGTGTATGTGTGTGTATATGCAAGCTGGTGTGTGCATGTGTATGTGAGCTGATGCATGTGTGTGTATGTGAACTGGTGTATGTCACCTAGTGCATGTGTGTATGTCACCTAGTGCATGTGTGTGTTTGTGTGTATTTGTCTTCATGGATCCGGGTAGGCAATTGGCATAGTATAGATAGTACAACATTTGAACTAATTTTTTCCTTTCCATCCCTCCAAGGGTCGACGAAATAAAGTACCAGTCAAATACTGCAGTCAATTATGTTGTGTTCTTGAGCAAGACACTTTATTTCATGTTGTTCCAGTTCATTCAGCTGGAGAAATGAGTTACAGTGTCATTGGTGCTAAGCTGTCTCAACCTTTGCTCTGGATAACACCGGTAGCATAGAGAAGGGAGGCTGGTATACATGGGGGTGACTGCTGGTCTTCCATAAACAACCTTGCCCAGACTTGTGCCTCGGAGGGGAACATTCTAGGTGCAATCCCCATGGTCATTCATTGTTGTTTTAGCTTTTGGATAATGTCACTCCACTGGCTAGGTAAGCAAGCCAATATTTCCCCTGGTCAGAAGGCTATTCCATCATAGGGTTACCAATTTACAGCTAAGTAAAGTTAGGTGAATGTAAAGTTACCTTCTCGAGTCATACCAATTCATAAGGGCCCCCACACAAATATATTATATATTCGCAATCTCTTTTCTTTATGATATATACTCCCCCACCTGGACAGGGTGCCAGTCTGTTGCAGAATTATTCATTTTTGCCAGCTGAGTGGACTGAAGCAATGTGAAATGAAGTGTTTTGCTCAAGAACATCACCCAGTCCAGGAATTGAAACTACAATCTTACGATCATGAGTCCAACACCCTAACCACTAAGCCATGTGCCTTCCCCACTTACAGTTGAGTGGACAACATCAACTTGAAATGAAGTGTTTTGTTGAAGAACACAAAGCACCGCCTGGTCCAGGATTTGAACCCACAGTCTAGCAACTGTGAGTGCAACACTCTAACCACTAGAGCACGTGCCTTCACACACATATACTTATTATGTTTAATCCATAATCATTAGTCCGACAAAATATACTTTGTTGGATTGACTCTTATGGATTAAATATTTTATTCACTCTCAGAATGAATTATGTTTCAGTTTTTTTTTTTATTCTAAGTGGCCGGATATAGCGTCTTTTGAACTTGTCACCCACCGGAATACACATACATACAAATGCATATACATCTATATGTATATATACACACACACATATATGCATATATATATATATATATATATATATATATATATATATACACACACATTAATATACACGTTTATATGGAGAGTTAAAGAAATGTATAGGCAAAAGAGAGAGAAACAGAGAGATAGACAAACAAACAGTTGGTAAGCTCCTTTGCCTGGAACAACCGCCACCGCCTCCCAGCACGACCATGACCATCACCACTTAACAAGCCTCCAGAGACTAAGTTACATGAACAATAGGTGGCAAAAGCAGAGAGAA